>NC_056726.1:1806848147-1807035647 GCF_019279795.1 Protopterus annectens | reverse complement strand
AAAGGGACCACACCCACATGATGTAGGGATATATAGTAGTGGGTTGCCATGACAGTGGTAATTGGAAGTACTACACAGCATGCTGCATGCAGTTAGCAAGTGGAGGACACTGATTGGCGCAGAGGCCATCACCTGATCATGTGCATCACCAACAAAACCCATGCTGCAATCTAGTCAAAGCAGCTCAATCCAATTTACTGGAGAGAGACCAAGAGAGAGAGAGAGACAGTGTGTGTGTGAGAGAGAGAGAGAGAGAGAGAGAGTGAACGGAAAAAAAAAACACAAAAAGAAAAGAAAAAACATCCATCAAGCAAACTACCCAGAAGAGACATCATTCCCACAAAAGGTATGTGAAGTATATATGCATGTAATTGACTGTAGTACTTGGTCCATAATAATAGGATAGATGATGTGGAATGATTTATATGTGCCATCAGGTGTTGTTGTTGTAATGATGTTCAGCTGAACAACTGCTAAAGACAATAGTGTCTGTCCCTGTGGGTAGTGGGCCATACCATCAACTGTGCAGAGCAGCACTGACTGATAAGATGTAAGCCATCATAGTGTGTGTTGTGTAATGGGAAGCATGTATATTACTGTGGCCAATAGCTGGTGGTGGAAGTAATGCCGTAATTAATGACACATGGGTCCCACACCTCACCACTTGCATGATACTCAGGTTAACCTGCATTGTAGCATGCTGGAATGCCATAGAAGTGTAATATGGTTACCTGTAATCTGGCCCTACATATACACCCCTAATGTTAGGTTGTGTCCATATGTGGCACTTGTCTGTGTTGTAGCAAAGCAGAACAGTGCAGCTGTGCAGGAAGATGTTGTGAGATTGTGAACCTGATGTCTGAATGTACCCCATATATAGGTTTGTATATGTGTACATATATATATATATATATATATATATATATATATATATATATATATATATATATATATATATATAAAATATATATGAACTGACTCCCGACAACTGAATTAACCCACAGCCCAAAAGCGGACGTTTACAAGGTAAGGGTAATTCGCTACTCAAGCCTACCATGGTTTAGGAAGGGTGGCAGTGTCATGCACACCATGGTAGGCTTGAGTAGCGAATTTACACCCCTTACCTTGTAAACGTCCGTTTTTGCGCTGTCGGTTAATTCAGTTGTCGGTGGCGTCAGTTTCGTTATTTTACGTTGTCGATGGTTTGATAGGTACCCATATATATATATATATATATATATATATATAGATACATGTATGTCCACAGATATACAGCTACCCAAATGTAGACATATATATATATAAACACATATATACAACATATCTATCTACACATACAACTAGTCACCATCCCCACAAGAGGAGAGAACATACTTGATCTCATCATCACGAACATGGGAGCACAATGTTCAACGCCAGAAGTATACCCCTCACTGGTGAGATCTGATCACAAACTAATCTCGCTGGAGGTCCTCATCCCGCCCCCACCCGAAATGAAAAAGACCACAGTAAAGAACTTCTCAAAAGCCGACTTCACACTCCTAAAGACTAGTGTGGTCTCCTTTAAGGCCCCTGAGCCGGCGGTTAACACTACTCAAACCGCTGAATCACTTACAAATGCCTTCTACCAGCACCTGCAGGGCTGCATGGATCAGGCAATTCCAAGCAAAACAAAGACTCTTTGTACCAAAGGCAAGCGTCCAGTCTGGTGGACCCCAGCCATAAACAAACTCTACAACAAAAGGAGAAAGCTACTACAAGATAGAGCAAAATCCTTAAAGGTAAGACACTGCTGATCACTATAAGTAAAAAGCTAAGAGCTCTCATAAAATCATCCAAAGCTAATTTTGAGAAAAAAATAGCTAAGAACTCTAAAGACAACCATAAGGCATTCTTTAGCTATGTCAGAAACCTAGGAGGAAACTCCCAGATATGCTCAGAATTAGTTCAAAATGATGTGAAGATTACTGATCCTACAGACATTGCCAACATACTGGCTGACAGGTTCAGTGCAAACTTCTCCCCCCCTCCCAGCCTAAAGGAGAGATATCTATACCAAATGATTGTAGCCCCCCAAACATCTCTAACGCTCAGGTGAGAACTGCTCTCTCAAGGCAAAGAACACAGCATCTATGGGACCTGATGGTGTCCCGGCTGTGTGCTCCATGAACTCAACGAGGAATTAAACCCACAGTTAGGACAACTGTTTAATCTTAGTCGCACCTCTGGATACGTGCCCAGGAGTGGCGCAGCGACTGTGGTCTCACTCCACAAAGGCGGTGCCTCCACCGACCCTGGAAATTACCGTCCCATTAGCTTGACAAGCCTGATCTGCAAAGCCATGGAAAGGATCATAATGGATCTCATAAATAAAGACATAGGGAATTTGCAGACTTTGGATCCAACCCAGTTTGGCTTTGTCAAAGGCAGATCATGCCTTTTAAACTTGGTTGACTTTTTCGAAACAGTCACCAAGGCCATTGATGAGGGAAAGGCAGTCCATACAGCCTACCTAGACCTGGCGAAGGCTTTCTATACAATACCCCACTCGGGTATCATTGAAAAACTCATCAACTTAAATGTAAACCCATAAATTACAAGATGGGTTGCAAACTGGCTGAGTGACAGAACCCACAGGGTTAGAGTTGCTGGCGCCATGTCAGACTCTAAGCCTGTCACAAGTGGTGTCCCACAGGGCTCAGTCCTGGGCCCACTCTTGTTTGGCATCTACTTTTCTGAAGTACAAGCAAACACAGGAGGGTTATGGCTGACAAAGTTCGCAGATGACTGCAAACTGGGCGCCGTAGTTGAAAACACATCTGACACAGATATCCTTCAGAAGGGTCTCACAGAAATGGATAACTGGTGCCAGAGCCATGGCCTCAAGTTAAATGCCAAGAAATGCATAGTCATACCCTTGAAAAATAAGGTTACCCCTAGCTACCATATAGGTGGCAATCCCCTGAACACAGAAGAAGTTATTAGGGACCTGGGAACCCAGGTTGACAGTAGCCTTTCATTTGACACTCATATTGCTAAAGTAGTTAGGAAGACCTTCTTCATTGCCCACCTTATCATGAAGGGATTCACATCTAGATCAAGGGAAGTCATAGTCTCCTATACTCATCACTCATCAGACCAATGATCAGTACAATGCCCCATTCGAAATGTATCTGACCTGACACTTGCAGCAGCTGGAGAGGCCACAAAAGTTCCTCACCAAAAGGATAAAGGGTCTCAAAAATCTGTCTTATGCTGCCCGACTGAAAGAACTCCAGTTATATTCAGTTGCGTACCGCTTGCTCAGAGGTGACCTGTGCCTGACATACAAGGCCATGTCAAACCCAGATTTGATGAATATGCTTCATCTCAAAAAATCTAGATCCCTTAGAGCCACAAGGGCGGGTGACTTAAACCTCGACACGGTTATTAATAGGACGTGCTGGAGGGATAGATTCATCACCCAAAGACTCCCTATGCTGTGGAACAAAATCCCGGTTTATGTGAGGCAGAGCACCTCGCTGGCCTTGTTCAAGAGGAATCTTGACCAATGGATGGGAGATCGCAGATACACCCCAGGGGTTACCTCAGTGTCGCTGCTCGACAGAGGCACAGCTAAATAATGGGCACAGTTTCTCCAAACTAAGGGGTGGCGTAAGCCACAAAACTATGGGCTAGGCTTATAAATGCCCTTGGGCAGATAGCCTAGTATGAACCTATGAACCTATGAACCTATATAGATATATACCTATATGCACATGTCTACATATATACAAACACACACACACACACACACACACACACACACACACACACACACACACACACATACACAGACACACACACATATATGTATGTAAATACGTGTCCCCTATATTACCACCACAGTGCTGCATGCTATGTGCGAGCCAACAGCACACATAGCAATACACACAGATATATACAGCTGTCAGTGTGCACAACATGGGTGGGTATGTCACATGTGAACCCCTTGTTGGGACCATATTGCCCTTGTCTGTGAAGTAGGGAATGAGAATATGGGGAAGTATGGCAGGTATAGTTGTGAAGGTGGTCCAGGTTGGTAGACAGAGATGACAGCCTACAGGGGTGGTATGTGACACATGTGGTGGGAAAACACCCTGGATGGTGTGTGTGGTCTGTGATGTGGAAGCCCCATGGGCCCCAATATGGGCACAATGGGAACATGCCTCCCACCCACTGCTACTCACAACAGCAGTCCATGTCTCGAAGGTGCCTGGCCTGGAGACTGAGCAGAAGGAGCATGTGGACCCTGTGAATGTGTACTGGGTGCCTCAAGATGATGTAGCACATCCCACATGTGTCTGTGGAACCTGCTATGGAACAAACCCTGGACCTGACCTCGGGGGACAAGATCATGTCTGTGTATGCCCCCAGGTTGGGGGACAACATCCCTTGAGTTGGTTCCACCTGAAGGTAGTGCTGGACCAGTACATGAGGAGGCCCCAGGGTGGTTTCCACATGTGATGTGGCCAGGTAACATGTGCAGATGAGTTTGGAGAGGTAGTTCTGCTGGCAAATATTCTCTAAACATGCTTTTGTGTCACTGTTATAGAACATATGTGGGTAGTAATAGTCTACACAATCCCGGAACATGTCCAACAGCATGCATAGATATCCCCAATAACACAGAATGTCAGATGTGCAGCAATCACATAGCAAGCATACCACAGGCATATATGGAACCATAGTGGCCCTGACAATGACATGCAGGTGAATAGTCTGTAACAGGCCAGCAATGATAGTGTCCACACAGGGTACATGGCTGCAAACACTTAGCACAAAGTATGGTACAATACAATATCTGTCCCACTGGTAGGTAAGCTGTAGCCATACCTACTGAATTGTGTGTACAGTTTGTTGTTGCTGATATGGTGGGAGGCTGACAGAGATGTATATTAAGAACTGTGGTAACCTTGCTGTATGATTTGCTCAGACCTGTTTCCATCTTTATGTCTTACAGGCACAATGTCACATGGACATCTCCCAGCTTACTCAACTGCTTGGAATGACATAGTGATAAATCACCTAATCCAGCACTACCCTGTCCTGTTTGGCCAGGCTGCCCATCAGCAGCAGGAGCAGACCACCCTGTGGAACGACCTAGTCCACAGGGTCAATGATGTCAAACTGCACAACTGCAGTTATGAGCAGGTCTGGCATCAATGTTCTGACCAGCTTTGCAATGCCTGTCGGTGTGCTGCTGCAGGCCAGGGAGATCACCTTGCAACAGAGAGGGGCTATGCCATCCATACCCCCGACACGTGTTGAGGAGTTCCTCGCCAGTCGCATGGCACCTGCCCATCCGCATAGCCAACAACTGCTGGACACCATTGTGGAGGTGGTTGCTACCCACACACCAGCTGAGAACCATGCAGATATGGCCAGAGGGCACATCAGTAGACCACTGTTGTGTATGTATCCACATCTGTACAGGTAGAACATGCATATATGACATGTCATAGATATAGTTTGTTGCTGCATAGTAGTGATAAACAGATGTGCATAGGTGGTAGTATTGTGGACATGTACTGTTTATGTACTGTAATGCTGCACCCACCATGTAGCAATGCCACAGGTGTGGCCACTGACTTCTCATCTCTCACCCTCTTATGTAGGTCCCTCCGGTATACCACCAAGGCAGCAGCCTGTAGCCGGCGAGTATGGTTTATATTGATGCTTGCCAATACAACGGGATGTAATGGCTATGGTATATTCCATGCACATATCTAACACACCTACCTAGAATGCATGCTGTACATGTGCATATATTGTTGCTGTTAAAAGCACAGAATCACAGTGGTGACCATGATAGGGTATTGAAAGAGTATGTCAGACACCTGCAAGATAACTAACATCCTGTCATTGTGGAATGTGTCCACAGAGAGTGACATAATGGTGGGAGACATGGCCTACAGTAGGGACATGTGTGAAACATCACCCGTATACAGTGCAATAACAGTTTATATACCAGTAGTACAATGGCAACTGTTACAGAGTTACACTATGGCATAAAGTATTACCATGGTCCACATTATCAGCTTAGACTAGGCTGTAACATGTGGTGTGCAGTGTATGGGACACTGCAAACTGACACACATGTGTAGGCCTTACTTGTCTAGCTACTGCAAAAAAGGCTGAAGGTGGGGAGGGGGTGTCAGCATGACACACCAGTGCACTGCAGCAGGGATCCTAAGGATGCTAAGAATGGCTGTATCTGCACACATTCAGGTTTAGGAACTGTGGAAGATGTAACCCTACCCCCACAGCAATAGTGACATCAGTGTGTGAACACAAAGGGATGTGCACATGAGAAGACCTTGTAATCATGCAGATTTGGGGGACATGTGTAGGGCAGACTGAACATACACTGGCAAATGCAGATGGCCCATGCTAGTATACTCCTGCCAGGAGTAGTGACTGCTGTAGTACACATAACAATAGGTGCAACAAACCATCATGATAAGGCTATACACACATATGCACACACGCAGTGTATGCATCGCGGTCAGCATCTGCACACCTAATACATTCCGTAGACACTGTATGTGAATGTACAGGACATATGTCACATATCGGGCTCATGTACTGTTAATATATGCAGTGATGTGGTCCCATCGCAGATCAAGGAAGGGTGCGTCATATCAATAAGAGTATGTACACTCCCCATAGCCACAGTATGCTCTGACAGTTGTCAGTGTAACAGTACTGGATTGGTCATACATGGCCCGCTGATGTTGAGATCTGTAAACCAGACATCAAGCATTCACAAATGACATCTGTCCACATATCATCCCAGGTATGTGTTGCTGAAAAACACAGGGGCTGTGAGCATTACAGCTGACATAACTGACACAGTACTACACATTCACCAGTGGGTTGTACGTCTGTGAGGTTTGGGTCACAGTACATGGCAGGGTGCAGAACATGTGCACAGCAATACCGTGTACATGGGTGCAGTGGTATCCAGGGAAGGGGCATCATCTACTAACACAGCACATGCATCACACAAATGTATACTGTTACTAGCATGGATTGACTATAGCTGCACTGCATGCTGTTGTGTACCAGATGCTATGCATGTTGACAGATAGGTAATAGGAGGAATGTGTGTACTATCATTGTGCAACCTCACCTGTATGTATGTGTGTGTGTGTGTGTCTCGGTGGGTGGTTATTTTGTCTGTAGGGTCACTCTGGTGAAGTGGAGGGAGGGTGATGCATGTAGGAAGTGTGTGTGCATGTGTGTATGTGTTTGTGTGGGTGTCCATGTATGCACATGTATGATTGTGGGGTTGTTCATGCAGCAGTACTTCCCTTTGGGATCCTGCAGTACATGGACATGGACCGACACATGACACACCAGGTATACTTGTCATGTATGTAATCACAGGACAGCTGATAGTATGATAAGGTCTGTAGCATAGAACATGCATTGGGAGGGAAGGTAGACACCAGGTATACCTTTAATATAGCATTCAGCAGAGAAGTGACTGACAACCCACATATGCAGCACTACAGATGCATTGGGGAATTACTAGACAACCCCAGGGAGTGTATCCATGTATTACAGTTGTCACATGATAGGTTGATTGAGCAGCATACCTGGCATGTACTGGGCAATACTTACACATGACACTCTAGTGCGTGATATTATGGAGTGAACATAGTAGCCCCTCCCATATAGGGGCCATGCTCACGACGTCCGGACATACACAGGTTGAACACTGAATGACAGCAGTGAGGCCATGTAAAACCACTCTACTCAGGTCAGGAAAGTAATGGAGTAACAGGATTTGTGTTGTGATCACTTGCTAGGCATTTAGAGGAATAATACGTTAATGAGTGGTATTAATGAGTGTATGTGACCAAGTGTGATGCAGGATGGAGAACGCATGGGAATAAATGTGTGACTGTCTGTAAAGTCACGGACAGGTAGGTATTAAGATGGTGTGTGTGTGTGTGTGTGTGTGTGTGTGTGTGTGTGTGTGTGTGTGTGTGTGTGCGTGCGTGTGTGCATGTGTGCATGTGTGTATATATGTATGTACTGTTATGCAATGCTGTATAGGTCTTAAAGTGCATTTCTTGTTTTCCACCACAGGTGGTGAGGTGGGTCAGGGTCCCTCCTGCATGCAATCTGATGTTGGTGTCCATATAGACACCGAAGATAATAATAGTACAATTGAGGCACAGGTGGGGTTGTCAGGGGCCAAAACAGCACCATCAATTGACATCCCCTTTTAGCCATACCAAACCCGCACACAGTTTCAGTGCCTATACATACCCCATCAGCAGTGGCCATAGCGGAGGGACAGCTGGCATTAGGTGACAGTGCACAGTAGTGTGTGGTAACCATGCCTACTGTGTTTGATCACAGCAGGCATAGTCAGTTGTCCGGCAGGGTACCACATAGGCAGACATCCCAGGGTGCTCGTGGTAGGGACGCTGGTCATCATGCCCCTGGCAGACGTGCCACAACTGGTACTAGCAGGTGCATGTTTCAGGCTGTCATGGAGGCGCAGGAACATATGGAATGTTACACCAGACAGGACCTGAGGCTGCAGAGGGCTGCTCTCACATTTGCAAGTGACAACGTCTGTGAACTGTCTGGTGCCCACTGTGCTTATATTGAGCTCATGGATAGATGCTCTGGTGAGATGATAGCCCTCATCGACCGTGGTTTGTCCGTGCTTGAACGTGTGGTGTCAGTGCGCCAATGGTTGCATGGATGTAGGCCAGCAATGCCAACAGATGGCAGTTAATGTGGACATGCTAGGACACCAAGGGGCTCCCGTAGTGGCAGCACCAGCCTTGGCACTGTGGGGGGCCGCTGTCCACACCACAGCAGGCTACGAGCACAAGGTCCTGGCCAGTCCCAGGAGAGACCTGGTTCCAGCGGACATCTGTCATTATCAGGGGAGAGTAGCACATTGAGGCCTGTACCTGGACATGCCCATGGAACCCCTGGCAGGCACAGTCCATGTGTCCATGGCTGGAGGCAGTGAACTGCACAACCTGCCAGGTATGGTCTGCACCTATCCATAAACACCCGTGTAGGGCAGCCACATAACAGAACTGTGTGCATGCATACCCACACACTATACGAACACCCCTAGGGGAACCCCATACCTACACACAACACATTACCACGCCCAGTTTACCTCATTACACCCCTCCCACACACATGGTGTCAAATGTATGGCCCACCCTTGGCCTCTGGCAAACCTACAACACACCCTGTGCATATGATGATACATGTGCCACATCCCTGTCATCCATAACATTGATGCAGGGACAGGATAATATGGTTCTGATGCATATGGTGACTATTCTACAGTGTACCAAAGTACTGCAGTATAACATGTTGTCAGGAGTAAAGTTTAATGCATCCATGTCAGGTAGTGCAGCCATCCAGCAATGATGCATTATAGCTGTTAGTAACACTGGTTGATTGTGGTCTCCATAATGTTATCCATTTGTGTTGTAGGTTACCATGTGTCAGCACGAGGATAGTCTGCAGTCATATTCCACAGTGGGGTATGGCACTGTGGTGACACCATGGCATATCTGTGACATATTTGGGGTACAGTTGAACACATCACAGGTTTGTCTAACAGTTATTGCCTGTGCCATATGGATAGGTGACCTGCTGAGACGTGTATAATCTGCAACCTGATGTAGACTCATCCACATACATGCACACTCTCACTTGGCAGCACTGGGACTAGACCCCTGCCTAGGTATGTAGTGCTACTGAAGTGTGTGGCTTTCATTGCACACACCACACAGTGTTTAGGGTAAGATGTGTTCCAGGTTACATTTTACATGCAGAACATCCCCAGACCTGTACAGTATGCTAATGGGGATGTAATGGGTGTATATGGACAATACATAGTGTGACATACCTTCATATACATATAAACAGACACATAACAGGCAGACACACGTCTGAGAGACCTGGGCCTTTCACTGCTAACTAACTTGACCATGAGTCCAATGTGTTACTGGTGGGCTGCACATAGCACATGCATAACTGGACTGGATTGTGGTATCAGTTACCTGTATGGTTGATGGTGACAGTGGTAACCATAAAGTGGTACATGGGACATGTACCAGGTGTACACAGCACCCACATCCCCCAGTGGATATTGTAATCCCTGAAAGCCATGATGATACTCTGACATACCCACCATCACACATTGCCCACGACTGTGATACAACTCATTGTATATCCCAACAGTGGTACTACAGGGATATGCATCTAATGCACATGCCACAGGCATAGTAGGGTGTTGCATTGTCATGCCTCACCTATGGGCAGCAACAACACTATCTGTCCTACTGTGTGGCAACGGGTATTGTAATAGGAGTATGTGGCCTCGGAATGCTGTACCCTACAGATATACGGACATGCACACATACACACACTTGCCAGAACTCAATGGGTATCCCGTGCTTATCAACCCATTTGTACAGCACTCTTGTGCTGGTATTGCAAGGCTTGTGCAGCCGGTATGGAGAGGAGCGTAACAGAGTACATGTTATGTCCCATGCAGTAACAGCCCCAACTGATAATGGCAATGGGTGTTGCGGTGGTTGTGAAGGCCCTCATGGAATTCCCAAGTACAGGGGTGCTAATGCACAGACACTGCTATACTCTGTAATGCACACATACACATGTGTCAGTACTGGGGTGTGTCGCTGCAGGTGGTCATAGCTGTGTACCTAGCTATTGTCCATAGAGAGATGGGTTGTGTAGGGGATGTGTGTACAGTGGTATCCTGCCAACTGCCATGAGGCAGCAGGCAATATGTTGACATACACCACTGTGGTGACCCTCAGGGTGAGAGTAACTTGCATCAGCCAGTCCTCTGGGTGCCTCCTGCACATGGCCACTGAGGTGATCAAGTTGACATGTGTGCAACATGTACTACAATACATGGTTAGTGTCTGTGATGGAGACCTGTACCCAAGCATGTTCTGTTGACTGTGGTAGTGTAGTGGATGTACCTGTGGCATGTGGTGCATACAGGGTGTTTTCCCTTATATGTGCCAGTTCTTACACAGCTGGGCAGACATGTCAGTGTCAATCAAGCATAGGTTGCCTGTACATATCCCAGCTGGATACCTGCCATCTGCACATCTGTACAGTGAATGACAGTCATCAGCTTGGCAAGTAGCTATGCAGTAGGATGAATGTGTTGACAGAAAGATGTTTGACAACAATATGTATGCCATAACTACATGTTGGAAGCCCACACTAACATGTGCTGTACAGACGGTAGTTTACAGGTACATTCCACATGTCGGATCATTATCCAGTAGGGGATATATACTGTGACACAGCTCACACTCCAGGGATACAACAGGGAGGCCTCAGAGTCCAGTTATGCCTGCATGTGTGCCTGTCAGTACTACATTTAGCACTCCACACTTGTCTGTGAAAGCACTGTCAACAGTAGTACCGCCATGATACACTACATGCCAGTGTGACATCACATACCCTGGGCTACTACCCCTGTATGTAACACATTTACATGGATAACAGTGCTGTGCAGGCCTCATATACTTGTGTGTCCCAGACATGACACTCACACCCCTTGCTACTCTAATGACAGCACACAGGCGCATGTATTATACATGACATTACATACACTTATTACAGATGTCATTACCTTGCTATGTTATCAGACTGTGTGGTGAGAACTGGTTACCAGGGCTAAGCCATGCTTAGCAGGTATCAACATTGCTCCAATATAACAGCTAAGCTGCTTTGTGAGCTGGTAAGTGAAGCCTACACTGTGTAAGCACCCGTATGTTTACCCATAGCCTAGCACCACTTCGCTTCACGCAAATGGGCTTAAAGCTGCTCAAAACTGCCTTAATCACTCTGTATCCAACAGCCCTTGTTCTGCCCAGCAAAAAAATGAACATCCCCTGCAGGTGTTGAACCCGGGACCCTGTACACTATAGTCACAACACTTAACCACTACGCCATGACCACTGTGAAGGCAACTGTTGTTTTTCCAATATATCTGTCAATACACATATTGATTAGTATTGAACAATTGCCTTTACCTCCACAACTGTGTAGTACTTTTTATTAATATGACCGTTGCATCACATATGTTGTTTTATCATAATGTACACATATCAGATACATACGGTGAGATACATCTGGGAAGGTATACACAACCGTGATGTTTACACATGGCAGGAATATGAATATATACATATGCATATGTTGATATATATCTACATGTACATACACATGTATCTTCATACATATGTCTGTATATACATCTGTATAGTGCATCATAGATATGACCATATGTAGATCTCTTTGTATATACATATATACAGCTATATATGTATGCACATCCTATGTGTACAGATATGCCTATTTATATAGATATATATGTAGATACTTATAACTATATGTGCATACATATATATTCGGATATACCTATTACTGTCAATATGTATGTAGATATCCATAAGTATATGTGCATATGTATCTATATCTGTATATGTGTAGACATATATTGCTGTGTATATGTATATATTTGAGTGTTTATATGTATATATATATATATATATATATATATATATATATATATATATATATATATATATGTATATATGTATGTCTATATGTATATGTGTATATATCTATATAGATATATGGATAATTATATATACATATATGTTCACCATATGTCCAGAACATGGAGTGGAGTCCTACCTCAGCCCCATTATTAGTCCCAACCTTTTAGTGCAAGGGGATGTCAGGTATGTATTGCAGGTATATATGTAGACTATTGCTACTGTAATAGGGGTTGTTGTAACAGACATGTTGTGCATGGGAGGTCACATCTGCTTTTAACATGTGTGCCATTGGCTATTGACAGACATCCTAAGAACATCACAGTACAGTACTACTGCTAGCACAGTAATGATTCTGTGGACTACAACAGAGATATGGCCAATAAATGTGGACAGTCTGACACACTCTGGTCAGTCCAGAGGTATACACAGAACCCCTTAGTGCAAGACATGTAGACCAAGCCTGACAATGTGGATGTTAATAGCCATGTAGATGGGTATATCACATAACTACTGGAATACATATGCCCCATAGGTTATGCATTCACACACTCCCATCTGTCCTGATACATAATAACTGCTGGTGCAGAGGTCACATGGCCACATACTACCCACTAGTTAGTGACATACATCTGTACAGCATCCCACTTCTTTGTCAGAAATACATGACAGTTATGGTGGCCCAGCAGCAGTACAGCTGGCAAATATCTGGACATAACATCACACTGGGTAAGTACACTAAGCAACAAGGCATGTAACAAAGAACTGTGCAAGCTACAGGCAGACTGCCACAACACTGGCCTGACATTTCTTATGGGGAAATACACATGTACCTGCAAATATAGCAGGCTCTACAGGCATGTCACAGCACAGAGTAACAGACATCTGTGTGAAAGTGCATACCCACAACCAATGTGAACACAGCCACAGCCACATATGGTAAGCTAGCTTAATATTACAGTACATGGACTGTCTGATCAACACCATCCTCATATGTGCCACTCACACACTAACTCTACATATACTGGGCCACTATACAGTGTGGTCCGATGACTGTTTGTGGTATGGGGCATGTGTGTGTTTGGCCCTACAAACATGTAAGCCGATAGGGTACCATACATTGGAGCAGCATGTAACATCAGATAGAACAGGACCAAGAACAATGATATCTACCATAGTCTGTACACAGGCCAATGTACATATTCACAATACACACACTGTTGACAATCACCATAAGTACATAGACCCCAGTACTGTACACACAACCACATAATGCCCAGGTTATGTCCTCAAATATAACCGCTACTATACATAACGTGTAGCAATCTGATATCTCACTGGCTTGTTATCAGATGTGATGTCAATAAATAATGGTGTACAGAACATATGCACCTCTTACTGCATGACATATGTAGAAAGGATGACAGAGTTGTGGCTGGAGGCACCAACACAGGGCCAATATTGACATGTTGCTGTAATAACCTCGTACATTTACTGTTGTAACAGGGTTTGTTGTGACATATGCCCTATGAGGGATATGAAGTCGGTAACTTTCATGGCTGTCACCATGTACTGACTGCAATTCTCACACTATGCTTCTGCAGTTCTCAGATAGGTGTTCTGTGAGTGACACAAGAAACAAAAGGCATCACACACTGCCCAGTCTGCGGATGACCCTACAGATGGTGGTTTCCTCAAAAACATAGCACTGTCATGACAGGTACTAAAAGATGTAGACCAGCCATATCCACACACACCTTGTTAAACAGACATTACTCCAAATGCAGAATAGCAACACTTACATTCTGTAGTCATGTCATGCACATCCCCCTCCTGTGTGTTAGCCTGTTTCCACAGTGTATGTTGCTAGTGGTAAATCCCAACTCCATCTGTGATGCTGTTTGCCAAACACCAGATCTAGGTCCTGCTCACAGTGAATGAAAAGGCCCAACACCAACATTATGTTCCTAGATATTGGAGTGTGTTTCCATGCAATTAGCAATGGGAATGTTACCACAGCGGTACCACATGCAATCAGCTAGAGGAGGGCTGCAATTCATGCAGAGGCCATGAGCTGATCATGATCATCACTTACAAAACACAAGCTGCTGTCTAAACAAAGCAGGTGTAGTTCTCCACATCCACCAGAGAGGGAGTGAAAGAGACAGACAGAGGCAAAGTAAGTCTGGGAGGGGGTGGGAGAGTAAAACCTAAACATGTTTGTCATACACCTACCAGTACTGGGTTTCAAACCCCTGACTGTCTATGTATTGCTATCACACGTCTATGCAGTTATTGCATGCACCACATAGCTTACCTATTGAAGAGTTGTCCAAACATATATGAGATGGTGAGTGACATCTGCAACAGTGATAAGGTAGTGATACGGTAGGTGTAGTACACGTGCCTTTCCACATGAACAGGTGTCAGTGTCAACACAACCACACTCTCTCAGGTACTCACACACATTGACACATTTGGCAGGGTCAGCAATACACTTCCTAACTAGTTAGTTTTACTCAATACAGTCATATGCAGGTATCACATGCACCACAGGGGTTATCCGGAGGTTATATGGGCAAAGGGTATGTGAAGGTGTCTGACATCAGGCAGCATGCTTCAGTATGCCAATGGGAATTGTAGTGAGTGTGAATGTGGTCAAAAGAATCATACACCACACACAGGCACAGGGTGCCAGTACTGACATGCATGCATGCATTGCTTCACAGGTGTGTAGTGGTTGACTGTGCCAGAAGGCTATACAAGGCTAGGTGAAGGGCACACCTTGGCATCAGTCCACATGACAATGGTCTGCAGTGTGGCTCAGGGGTGTAGTGTCTGGATTGGCCCACACAGGTGGGTATTGCATTCACCATCCAGTCACCTGGGTAACTATTGTGTGCGACCATTGCTGTGCAATGCTTGCCATGTATGTGTTCTTTAGTCCATGACATGGATGCTGTCTGGGATGTGAACACATCCCACATGCATGCACAGTGACATGTGGAACTGTACCTGGGGTGTCTGGACCATGTTGTGTACACAGATTGTTATCATCAGATGTGCCTGTCCTGGCCTCATGGGCTGGGAACTGGTAATGGATAGCAGGTTAAACCTGCATCTACACTGATAGCATGATACAGGTATTCCCTGGTGTCAGTGGCATATGTCCATACAGTGCATGTGTTTAAGGCATGTTATGTCCTTTGTGGGTCATATTTGATGGCACCACAGGTGTTGCAGGTGCCCAGTGGGGAACATAGTGAAGACACACTGTCTGCATATACGTGCCCATTGTACAGATGGACAGGGTGCCATGCCCTTTGTAGTCCACTGCAATCACACCATGGTCATTATCTGTGGGCAATATGCAGGGTGCTACCAACATAGCAGTTGTTGCCTAGGTAAGTGTGTTTGTGTATGAGGCATGGTTTCAGAGTGTTCTCTGTGTAATACAAGGGTTGCTAACTTTGTTCACCAGGCCTTGATGTCACATGTAGGGGTATGGATTGCCAACCCAGCCTCTCAGCTATTTCACATCTGTTATCCTTGTAAGGTGGACTTTGTGACTTATAATAGGGCCACAATATAAGAAATTTGCAAAACCCACTTCACAATGAGTCCAGTTATTACACATTCACAGCCACCTTCCCACAGGATACAAATGACAAACACAAATGCACACACCATGCCTGGGATTAGAACTCATACCTAACTAGTTTATTACACTACAGCATTACACAGTTATAGGATGCACCACGGAGATTACTGGAGTACTCCTTCCCCAAAGGTGCAATTTACTGGGTATGACATCAGCAGGCTTGCCAAAGAAGGTCAGTGGAGGTTGTAGTGACTGTGAATGTCCTCAAAAGCATTGCACCCTACACAGACAAAGAAACACACACACAAACATCCACACTTGACATGTGTGGGAATAGAACTCCTACCAAAGCACTATATCACACTACAGCATTACACTGTTATAGGATGCACATGCAGATTACTGGACTCTGCCTTTCCCAAAGATGTATTTCACCATGAATGACATTAGCAGGCTTGCCAAAGTAGGACATTTTTTATTGTAGTGAGTGTGACTAGCCTAAAGAGCATTGCCCCCTACACAGACAGACACACACACACAAAGCTGCCATGTCTGGGATTAGAACTCCTACCTAACTAGTTTATCACACTACACCATTACACAGATATAGGATGCACCACGGAGATTCCTAGGCTACTTTTTTCCCAAAGGTGTATTTCACAGTGAATGACATCAGCAGCCTTGCCAAAGTAGGGAATTTGAATTGTTGTGAGTGTGACTAGTCTAAAAGGTATTGCTCCCTACATGGACAGAGACACATGCACACAAACAGTTGCCATGTCTGGGTTGCTCCCTACATGGACAGAGACACATGCACACAAACAGTTGCCATGTCTGGGATTAGAACTTTTACCTAACTAGTTTATCACAATACAGCATTACGCAGTTACAGGACACACGAAAGACATTACTGGGTTATTTGTTTCTGAAAGGTGTATTTCACAGTGAATAATATCAGCAGCCTTGCTAAAGTAGGGCATTTGAATTGTAGTGAGTGTGACTATCCTAAAAAGCATTGCTCCCTACACAGACACACACACAGTCGCCATGTCTGGGATTAAAACTCCTAACTAACTAGTTTGCATTACACAGTTACAGGACACGCCACAGAGATTACTGGGCTACTCCTTTACCAAAGGCGTATTTCAAAGTAAATGACATCAACAGCCTTGCCAAAGTAGGACATTTGAATTGTAGTGAGTGTGACTAGCCTAAAAAGCATTGCTCCCTGCACAGACAGGTACTCACACAGTTGCTATGTCTGGGATTAGAACTCCTAGCTTACTAGTTTATCACACTGCAGCATTACACAGTTATAGGATGCACCACAGAGATTACTGAACTATTATTTTCCCAAAGGTGTATTTCAAAGTGAATGACATCAGCAGGCTTGTCATAGTAGGGCTATGGGGATGGCAGTGTGTGTGCATGGACCATAACCCATTCATCTAGGGATAGACACACCACACTCAAGCACACGCAGGTTTATATTCCACAGGTATGTGTATACAACTGCTAGATGACTACTGCCTTGTACAATCATGTTGCACAGCTAACACTTGCAGCACAGAGTCTGTAATGCTGAGGGATACCAGTAGCTAATTTCTACAGTGAGTGACATTTACACATCATGTGTTTGTAGCCATTTGGCTGTGTGCTGGGGTTGGACAGGCTTCATGATGGAAGGCTCTTTCTCACTGTCACTCTCTTCCGCACATCTATATATGTCTACTTTTGGCATATTATAGTGTGTTGTCCTTGGATATATGTCTGTATTCCTATCCAATGTGTGTGCAAGCATGACTGGTGCATACTGAGGTGTGTATGCACTAACATCAGCAACTGTCAGATATGTATGGTCCACTGTTGTTGGCAGATATGGGCTTCATTTGTTTTGTGTGTGAGTGTGCCTAGTATGACCTTTCAGTATGTTGTTGTCTGACATTGCCTTCATTTCTTTAAGTGTGTGAGCATGCCCAGTAAGCCTTTCTGTACTGAATGTGTGGATCCATTCCAGGTAGTTTGTACTCCAGTGCAGACTGTTGTGTTCTACAGCTACAGGTTGCAAAATGTTTCTTCAGGATATCTGTAGATCAGTTGGCAATATGGGGTCAAACTGTGCAAGGGATAGTGTGTATTGTAGGTAATTGTGTCAGTGCTGCTTCTGCTACATGGTAGTGGTGTTAGCAGAGCTATTCAGACGTATACTGTTATACTCTGTGATGTTTTATGTCTTCAAGTACTGTCAGGTGGACATTTTTGCTCACAGTGATGTCCTGGGGAACACAGAGTGAATGCAGCTGTGTCCAGTATTATGGTCAAACACCTACATATTCATGGAAAGTTATGCCATTCTGGAAGGGGAGCTGCAGACACTTGCTGCTGGATCTGTGTATCCAGTTCAGCACCTTGGTACAGTGCTGGCAGAGGATCCCATACGTGTCCATCCATCGACATGACAGTATGGCCTTATCTTGCTGTGGTAATACCTCACAACTATACAGATTCACACAGGTTACCCAGAGGCATGGGTCATAAGTCAGGACATTACCCCTATTGTGATATGGGCAGGTTTGTAGCCACCCATGTTTGTGTTTGCAGCCAGGGATAGTATGTGCACACAGCTGTGTGTTGGACCTTGCACATTCCATGCTGCCCATGCTCCCACCCCCTCTATTATTCTATCCTCTTCCATACATTATGCACACATTGTCTGATATTTTCCCTATAGCTATCACCTCATCACAGCTGTGTTTTGGTGTTGGTCCACAGTTCATGCACGGGGACATGGTGGACATGTTACTGTGGTTTGTCCACATGGCCTTGCATATGGCTTATGTGGAATGTGTTATGTTGTTATTTGGGTGTCCATGACATAACATGCATTTGCAGTACAGGTGAGACACAGGCCTTTTGCAGAAGCCTGTAGGCCATTTGATGGTAATGCAGGTCAGCTGTAGCAGGCCATTGCATTCAGTCAGTCCTACAGTCCCAGACTGCCATACAGTATAGTCCCTGGGTTGTCAGGGTAGGTGTTCTAGGTGTTCATGCCAATACTTTTTATCAGTATTGATCAGGTGGTGTGGATGCTGGCAGGGTGCTACTTACAGCTAGGGACCCACTTGCATGGGACACCTGCACTGCATGCTGCATTCTTTCGCTATTGCCATACATAGGTGGGAGTCATATTGTACCCATTCCCAACAGCAGGGATATGACCAAAGAGGTACCTGTGGGTGGTGTGTGGGTGAGCTGGGTGCATGTGTGCATGTGTGCTATGGACACTACTTGCATCTGACTCACAGATATGTATGGGGCATTCCAGTTTTGCTGACTTGTGCAGGGACATCAGCCATTTCCCAATACATCAGTCCTATCACCTTTGTGATCTGTAAGTGTTCGGCCAGATGACATTGGTATTTCCTACTACAAGCCCAGATAATGTGATGCATACCAGTATGTACAATTCCAAGGGTGTGTCCATTTCACGGTTACACATTATATACTGTATGTCTGGGGTACTTTACCCTGTGTACTGCTTGTATATCTAGCCCAACAGTCATGCCATGTCCATCTTTCAGATGGTGACACATATTACCACCATACATTTACAATGGCTTACAGCTAGCATGTATTATGCTGGGGGGAATTGTCTTTGGCACTGCAGTTGTGAGGACTTGGCCCTGTCATTGGCGGTAGTGGGCAATGGCCACCAGGTCAAACCTCAACATGCATACATACTGACCACTCTCATACAATATGAAACACACACCAACCTAACACATGCAAACCTGCATATTGTGCAAATGCTTCAATCTATCCTGCTACCTTGACCAGCTCAGGTCATCTGTGCTCCACTGGTATTATACCTACACATACATGTTACTACATGTCTACATCAGATTGGAGGGGGGGCACATCTGACTGTTACTACATTTCTACATAGGATTTGGGGGGCACACCTGACTGTTACAACGTGTGTACTTCGGATTGGGGGGTCACACCAGACTGTTACTACATTTCTAAATAGGATTGGGGGCACACCTGACTGTTACTTCATGTCTACATAGGGTTGGGGGGCACACCTGACTGTTTCTACATTTCTACACAGGATTGGGGGACACACCTGACTGTTTCTACATAGGATTGGAGGAGGGGGCACACCTGACTGTTACATTTCTACACAGGATTGGGGGAGCACACCTAACTGTTTCTACATTTCTACACAGGACTGGGGGAGCACACCTGACTATTTCTACATTTCTACACAGGATGGGGGGGCACACCTGACTGTTTCTACATTTCTACACAGGATTGGGGAGCATACCTGACTGTTACTACATTTCTACATAGGATTGGGGGGCACACCTGACTGTTTCTACATAGGATTGGAGGAGGGGGCACACCTGACTGTTTCTACATTTCTACACAGGATTGGGGGGCACACCTGACTGTTACTACATGTCTACATATGATTGGGGAGGCACACCTGACTTTTCTATATTTCTACAAAGGATTGGGGGGCACACCTGACTGTTACTTCATTTCTACATAGGATTGGGGGGCACACCTGACTGTTTCTACATTTCTACACAGGATTGGGGGGCACATCTGACTGTTTCTACATTTCTAGATAGGATTGGGGGACACACCTGACTGTTACTACATATCTACATAGGATGGGGGGGCACACCTGACTGTTTCTACATTTCTACATAGGAGTGAGGGGGCACACCTGATTTTTCTACATGTCTACACAGGATTGGTGGGGACACGCCTGACTGTTTCTACATTTCTGCATAGGATTTGGGGGGGCACACCTGACACTTGTACACATTTGCTCTGACTGTACTTGTATGTCAGGTACTCCATTTCATTCTGTATTCTAACCTATCATGCTGACTAGAAGCATATCAGTGTACTGCAGGTCTTAGATTTGATTGACCTACATATTAGTTTCTGACTTCCTACCCTTCAGAACTAACATCCCACTGCCTGACCTGCTGTAGTCTGTCTGTGTAGGCCTGGGGTGAGGTTACCCATAGGCATCATTCAGAGGCCTTAGCACAGCCTTTGTTTGTGTTTGTCTATACCTGTCCTACTGGCTGAGACTGTTGTTGGGTATGTGAACCTCCCTGACTGGCATGTGTGCATCATATGGTCACACATGTGGCTCAGCACATTTTCTGCAGTGGGTCTTGTCACCATGTGTATTACTGGCTACTATGGTGACACCAATATTTGTTACAAATCTTATGCTGCCACTATAGGTGTCTACTATCTGCTGGCATCCCATTCGGCCACCCGAGTCCCTTGCATGCTCACATCCATACCATAGATACAAGTAACAACACATACTACTCCATTCGGCAGTTGGTAAGGAGAGTGACTTACCTTGTGAGTGTGCCAGTATTGAGGATGGTGCCGGAGGGCTGCCTATGTCGGATGCACATAGTACACTCCCTATACATGGTTGAGCACAGGTAGTGTCATGTTTGGCATCCCTTTTAGTGTATGTGAGAGTCAGAGAGAGGTGTCATTCCCTGGATCCCTACTGTGTCAGTGTATGTGCTATGTATTGCCTCTTTGCCAAGGCCAGGGCATACTGGGCATGCCTCCATCTGCCTACTGAGGCAGGCTCAGGTTGTTCCTCCTCTGAGTCACTCTGTGCCTGTGCAGGCCTTGGCATTGGTGGGGGGCTGTGTGGTCCTGCCCCGTGCTGTTCCTGCTGCAGCAGTTTCCACAGAATCATATTGTGTAGCATGGCACATACAATGACAATTTGAGTACATGTAGCTGGCGAGTACTGCAAGACTCCACCGGATGTGTCCAGGCACTGGAACTGTGACTTGAGCATCTCAAACACATGCGCTATTATAATTCTGGTCTGTGCGTGTGCCTCATTATGGAGTTCTTGTTCGGGTGTGTGTGCATTTCTGATGGGTGTCATCAGCCACGGCTCCAGTGCATAACCAGCATCCCCCACTAGGTGACAGTAAGGGATGTCCCCGTTGGCAAATCTCTGGTACAGCTGCATCAGATGCCAGATGTGGGAATCGTGATAGCTTCCACGGCAGCCAGCACACACATTCATTATAATGCTCTGGGCATCGCACATGACCTGGCAGTCAATGGAGGGGAAGCCCTTGGAGTTAATGTAGACCCCACCCTGCTCACAGGGTGGTGCTTGATGCATATGTACGTGCAGTCTATAGCACCCATTACCTCAGGGTATTCTACTATTTGGTGGAAGAGACGCATATTGCTGGCCAACACCTCACGGTTGAGGAAATCTACATGCTCACCGGCATGTGCTGACATGGCATCCAGGAACTAGTGGAATACCATGGATGCTGATGCCTGTGGGATCCCCATGATATCCCCAGTTGGGCTTTGGGAGGTACCTGTGGCTAGTATTCCTAGGCCTACACATACCTTGGTATCCACTGGGATGGGTTCCCCTTTGTTAGTTCTGTGTGTCAAGTGTGGCTGGCACAGCGCAACAATTTGCTGTAGGAGGTCCCTGTCCACCCTATAGCACTCCACTATCTCCAGCTCTTATAGCCCCTGGTAGATTACCCTGGATCTGTACACCCTTCTCTGTCTCCTCACTGTGGGTTGGTCGACGACATTCTCAACCTCACCACCCTCAGCCTCTTCCACATGTTGATGTCTGATAGCTGCTGCAGCCCCTATCATTTTGTTGTTTTTGTTTGTTAAAAGTTCCCCACTTGTATACACCGGTGGTGTAGAGTATGTGGGAAAAAACAGAGGGAAAGGTGTTTGCATAGTTTATAGTAGTGTTCTGGGCTGGGCTGGTCTGCTGCCTGTGTAATTGGCTGATTCTGATACATTTCACCTGCCAGCTATGCTAGTTCTCCTAGATTACCTTCCTACTTCTGTTTTCCCTTCCCATTGCCTTCCTGTTCCATGGGGCGCTGCACAAACACAGTGTTCAAATGTGCACAGAGCTGCTATTTCCTGGTTTACTTTATTTTGTTCATTTAAAACCTGGTGTGCGACACGCACACCCGCTTGGGCAATGTAAAGAGTGCTAGGCAGCCTCAGACACACCCCCTTGCTTAGCTCTGCTAAGCTAAGGGCAAACCAAGCCACGGGGATCCAATCCGCTTACAGTATGCCTGACACACACCCCCTATGATGTCAGGTAATTCCTAGGGTTGCACCAAGCTATTCCTGCTGTTACACTGTTGGGTGCTGACTAGCATACAGGGGAAATCTGGGATTCAGTATCATTCCCCTCATTTGCATAGGATTGCCTGCTGACACATAGTTACAGGTCCCACATTGAGCCTCCCCCTTAGTAATCACTATTCACTGGCCATGTTGTCTTCTACCTGCCATTGAGTATAATGGCAAAATGGCGATTTTGTTTAGAATGCTTATTTTAGGATTTTTCTAAATTTTTTGCCCGATCCCATTTGCGCGCCGCTGCCCTACGCTTAAACAGCCGGAATCAGCTAAAAAAAAATTAAAGTTGATTTTTTTTTTGCAACTGTTTTCCATGCCAATGGTCATATATTTGGCCATTGGCATGCTTTCTACTTAATATCCACCCTTTATTTTCACTCTCATGGCTCCGTTTTGTAGTTTGCAGAAATATATTCGGTTACTGGCCGTGTACATTTCTGCAGATTACACTAGTCCTGCACGGCTGGCTTCCAGCTTCCTGGATTGAAAATTCACCTTATTTGCATGTATTTCACCTGCAAATGGGGTAATTTGCATACAGGGGCCAAGTACGTGCAGGACTAGTGCAGGAGAGCTCATGCATGTCCCTACAGCTTATTCCTGGATCGCATGGCAGACATATTGCCTGCTGGAGTTCCTGCACTAGTCCTGCACACCGTGCAGGGTTTGCTGAATCTGGGGGTATGTTTGCTATTTCAGTTCTTTATTTTTTATTAACATTTTTGTTTTTATTTACTCTTGCTAAACAGACTTTTTTCACAAGCAGAAGCAAGACTATGGTTCTCTGCTTTTTTTTCAATACTTGCTTCACTATGGCTTAGTATGCTGCCATTAAAACTTTTTTTAACAGGTGTTACTTGTAAATTAATACCTTGTTAAAGAACATCTGTTATCCAATGGGGTTTTATTTCTAAGTTCAGTCCATTTTCTAAGCTGCATTAAAAGTGTCAAATTTGCAGTTGTACTTCAGTACACATTTATGTATCAGAACCCAGCACTTCCAACTAGCAATGGCTTAACATAAACTGCTTCTGATAGCACATCCCTATCTAAGTATTATATTTAAACTACATTAAAAGTGCCACACATGCATCTGCACTTTTATGTACCATGGTATAACAATACCAACTATATGCTTCTTTATGTCAAACTTTCTTCTGCAATCTTTGGATTCATATTCATTCATAGTAATTCATCAATCTAGTTTTAGTTAGCTTGAGAAAAGTAAATTCAACAAAGAAAAATCTCATCTTTAACAAAAACACAACAACCCCCCCCCCCACACACACACACACACACAACACATTCCCCACATTTTTGCTTCTCTAATATAGAAGCTCAAGATCATGCAACCTTGGAACTAAAGGGGCAACATACCTTCACAAAAGTTCCATAATCCTAATGAATTCAAGTTTAGATAAGTAACTAGAGTTTTGAACAAACACAATAAGTCAATCCCATTATGAATAAAGTTAGGTTGATGTAAGCCATGCCACCTGTATTACCTCAGCAATTAACTACACATATAATGCTATGCCAAACTTGTGTATATTCTTTTAATGATTCATCATGCCAGGCAAGGGATTTAGTCTCATGAATATATCTTACAAAAATATGACTGCACACTCCCAAGAAAATCAGCTTTATGGTGTACTAGCTTTAAATTCTGTTGAACATTACACTTTGCTGACAAGTAAGGAGATAGCCCATGTGCCAAATACAGTTTGGCTTTTAAATAGTCATTCATTTTGGAGCCCCTGACTGAGTAATCATAGCTGTTAATACTATTTCAGTAATCCCTCCAGTAACTCCATAACTTTTTCTTGTCAAGTGATGGGTAGACTAATTAGCAAAATTAGCTAAATAGGCTGTTTGCAGTTCAAATAGAGCCAAGGTAAATGCCTACTCAGGAATGTAAGGCAACCAACCAGCATAACAATCCTGCTTCAAGATCTGAGGACAAAGCCACATGCATATATTATGCATGCTAAATACTACCTTGCTCACCACTACCACACACAGTTTCTTCAGCCCTCCATCAGCAAAGAGCAACCTAATGACCCATGCCACTACCACTGGTGATCATGAGTTTGTGCAGGTGATCAAGGCCTGGTGAGATGTAAGATGAGGCTGGGGCACACTTCTCTCTCACTCCAAATTCAGGATTATTTTAAGGTTGTAGTTTGGGGTAAGATATATCTACAATGGAACCCCAATATACCCAGTAGAATCTTACATTTGCATATCATACTAGTTACAAAGACAGAAGCTGTCATAGTACCTTTCTTTGTATTTCCATAGGTCAATCTGCAGCGGGTTAATTTTAAAGGTTCAGACATGAGTCAAGGGGTGATCACACAGCACCATTCACTGATGGCACCAGTGATACTGGACCAACAGGAAGTGGTGGTGAGCCCATTATATGCAATGTCAGTAACACAGCATAGCCGTCATGCTCAATACATGCCCATGACAGCTGTCAGTGAAAAGGGTGAGATTGTGCAAGTTCTGTAGAATCTTAACTCCCAGAATGTGCCATGAGATGGTCATAGGTTCATAGTTTCATAGGTAGGTACTAGGCTATCTGCCCAAAGGCATTTATAAGCCTAGCCAGAATGTGTTGGCTTTCGCCATCCCATTAGATTAGTTCCCTGTGCCTCTGTCTAGCAGAGTCATTGAAGTGATCCCTGGGGTAAAGTTTCTGTTTCCCATCCACTCGTCAAGGTTTCTCTTGAAGAGGGTTAGCGAGGACCTTTGTCTAATGTAGATTGGAATCTTGTTCCAGAGCATGGAAAGTCTCTGGGACTGGAATCTATCCCTCCAGCACATCTAATTTATTGTTGTGGTGAGGTTTAGATCCCTGGAGCATGTGGCTCGAGGGGATATGGTTTTCTTTAGGTGGAGCATGTCCATCAATTTTGGGTTGGACATGGCCTTGTATGTCAGGCAGAGATCACCTATGAGTAGGCGGTATGCAACCGAGTACAGCTGGAGTTTCTTCAGTCGAGCTGCATAGGGCATCTGTTTGAGGCCAGTGATCCTCTTGGTGAGGTACTTCTGTGGTCTTTCCAGTTGTTGCAGGTGTCTTGTAAGGTGCATCCCAAATGGGGCATTGTACTCTATGATGAGTCTGATGAGTAATGCGTAGAGGGGCCCAATGACCTCTTTCAGTCTGGATGCAAACCCTTTTGTGATTAGATGGGCCACGTAGAAGGATTTTCTAACCACTTTGGCAATGTGATTATCAAAGGAGAGGTTACTATCTACTTGGGTCCCCAGATCCCTTATTACGTCTTCCGTATTTAGGGGTTACAACCTATGTGGTAGTTTGTGGGTACTTTGCTTTTTCCAAAGGGAATGACTATGCACATTTTGGCATTTAGCTTGAGGCCATGATTTGGACACCAGGTATCTTTCTCAGTGAGACCCTTTTGGAGGATGTCTGTGTCAGCCAGAGAATCAATTATAGACCCTAGTTTGCAGTCGTCTGTGAACCTGCTCAGCCACAGTCCTCCTGTGCTTGCCTGTACCTCTGAGAAGTATATGCTGAACAGGAGAGGTTCTAGGACTGAGCCCTGGGGAATGCCACTTGTAACTGGTTTAGAGTCGGACCTAACTCCCACAACTCTTACCATGTGGGTTCTGTCCATGAGCCAGTTGGCAACCCATCTCATGACATAGGGGTTTATGTTCAGGCTGGTGAGCTTATCTATAATACCTGAGTGGGGAATGGTGTTGAAGGCCTTTTCGAGGTCTAGGTAGGCTGTGTGGACCACCTCTCCCTTGTCTATAGCCTTGGTAACTGTCTGAAAGAAGTCAACCAGGTTTAGGAGGCATGATCTGCCCTTAACAATGCCAAACTGGGAAGGGTCCAGTGTTTGGAGGTTCCTGATGTCTCTGTTAATGAGATCTATGATGATGATAGCTTTGCAGACCAAGCTAGTCAGGCTTATAGGGTGATAGTTCCCGGGGTCCAGTATTGTTCCACCTTTGTGGAGCGGAATAAACGTTGCAGTGTGCCACTCTGTGGGCACATAGTCTGTGGAGAGGCTGAGTTTAAACAGTGTTTAGGTGAGGGGTTAGTTCATCTTTGAGCTCATGTAGGACACAGCCTGGGACACTGTCCGGTCCCATTGATGCTGTGTTTTTGGCTTTGGAGAGGGCTGTTTCAACCTGAGTGTCTGTGATTTCAGGGGCACTACATTCTTCTGGCATTGTTATGGGTCCTTTTGGGGGTGAGTGTGGGGTGAAGTTTGTACTGAACCTGTCTGCCAGGATGTTGGCTATATCAGTCAGTTCAGTGTATTTTGTGCCATTCTGCACTAACTCTGAGCAGATCTGAGAATTGCCACTTAAATTCTTGACATAGCTAAAGAATGCCATGTGGTTATATTTGGAGTCCATGGCAATGTTTCTTTTGAAGCTAGCCTTGGATGATTTTATGAGGGAATGTAGTTTCTTGCTGATACTGATCAGGGATGTCTTCCCTTCTTGGGATTTTACTCTTTTCTGTACTAGTTTCCTCCTTCTATTGTATAACTTGTTTAAGGCAGGGGTCCACCAGACTGGTTTCCTTTTCTTGGAGGAGTGAGTCTTGGTTTTGTTTGGGATAGCACGATCCATGCATTCTTGTAGGTGCCCATAGAGTGGATTAGTAAAGGATTTTGCAGCTTGGACAGCATTATCTTTTAGCATGGGGGCTTTGAAACTTCCCACCTCGGTCTTAAGTAACGTCAAGTTTGCTTTTGAAAAGTTTTTCGCGGTGGTTTCTTTGACTGGGGGTGGTGGAAGAATGTGGATATCCAGAGTGATTAGTTTATGGTCAGATCTAACCAGTGAGGGGTTGACCTCTGGTTTGGAACACCGGTCGCCCATGTTGGTGATGACCAGGTCCAATATGTTGTCACCTCTGGTGGGGGTGTTGACCAGTTGATCCAGGACATTTGACTTTATAAATTCTAGGAAATGTTGGGCAAGCGAGTCTGTACTTGAGTAGTTCTCCCAGTTAATGTTTGGGTAATTGAAATCACCCAATATCAGGGTGTTTGGTAGGACCTTTATGTTTCCCAATGTTTCCAGGAATGTGGAGTGGGGGTCCTGGGACATGGTGGGTGATCTGTAGCAAGCTATAATTTGAATAGCAGTTTTGCCTGTTGTTAGTTGCATGTGGATGATCTCTGAAGCATAGTGCTGTGTCACTAACCTGGAGGTGTGGGTATCCTTGATGAATATGGATACTCCCCCGACTTTTGTATTTCGGTCCGGGTTTTGTAGCTGAAATGTATGGTATGAGTTGTAGCCTGGTAGTGCTGGGGTGCTCTCTGGAGCCTTAAACCAGGTTTCTGTTACTGCACATATATCAATTTTCTCCATACTGAGGAGTGCCTCGAGTGCGTGCATTTTGAGGTTTAGACTTCTGGCATTGAGTAGCATTGCCCTCAGTTTTTTGTTACTTGTGCTATTTACAGTGGTGGGTTTGTCTTTTGAGCTTGCCTAAAAAAAGGCACTATGGGGGTGGCAAGAGCCTTGGCCAGTATTCGAAAGCCTAAGGGTGATAGGTGCAAGTCGTCTCCAGTGAAGCAGCATGGCTTGTTGAGCATGTCATCCCAGGCTGACAGACACTGGATCCCCTTTGAATGACACCAGAAGCTTAGCCAATTGTTGAAATTGATAATTTTTTCTCTGTATCATGGTATCATTCTTGATGACGGCAGGATGCTACTCAGGGTCAGGGTCATAC
The DNA here is from genome assembly GCF_019279795.1 of Protopterus annectens. NCBI lineage: Eukaryota > Metazoa > Chordata > Ceratodontiformes > Protopteridae > Protopterus > Protopterus annectens. The sequence continues at coordinate 1,807,006,450 of NC_056726.1, read as the reverse complement.
CGGCCTGGGCTACGTGATCAGAGAGCTCCTCCATGTCTCTTTTCATGTAGTCCAGGGAGGTACAGCTCAGGTTATTCACACCAACATGGACAATGACAGAGTCATAATTTGTACTTGTTCTGGAGTGACCTGAGTGCTTGTGTTATGTGGTGGATCCTGGCACCCAACAGGCAGCTAACAGTAACCTTCTCCTTGTTCAGCCTAGTGAGTGAGACATCAGTGTGCCTGACTATAGAGTCACCTATTACTAGTGTGTTGGGTATGTTATTTTGCCTTAAGGGCTGTAATTGTGTGGCACACTGGTTTTGTGAAGTATGTGTTTCATGGTTTGTGTTGGGGGGTGGAGGTTGCTTGGATGTCTGCTTTGGAGGTCTCTGTTGCTTTTGCAGATTTTTATTTAGATCCTCCAAGTATGTTTTTGTGTATTTATGTGTGTTTTTTGACTGTGCTGGTTTCATAGGTCTATGTGAGACTGGTGGTGTGATGCAAGTAATTCCTTTAACCTCTTGACTGCCTGGTCCAGTCTTGGGTTGAGAGAGCTTAGCCTCCAGTTTGGCTTATAATTACATCTCTTGCATGTATTAGTGTTTGGTGGAAGGAGGAGAGAGTTGTCTGTGCACATGAGGCAATTGTAACATTGCCTCAAAATGCCCAGATTCACCAGTTGGACCGGAGAGTACACCTGAAACTGCCCTTTGGACCTGCCTGGATAGGTACAGTGAACTGTTTTACTGATTGGCTGGTAAGGTCAAATAGAGAGCCTTGTCCTTCTCTACAGTATAGCGGGGTCTAGGGCTAAGGTTTATTAGTGCTTGCTATGAGTCATTTCACAATAACTTTTGGAATCCCTAAGACAAAGCTCACAAAATCTGACATATATAGATGACAAATTGATTGCTGCATCAGGAGTAATATCAGAATATGTTCCCATGAAAAACTGCCTTATGACTCAGTTTGATGGACAGAGACCTTGGTTACAAGACTGGCACAGGTGCTTGCCACTGGCTACTGGAATGTTGTGTGTAACTTTTACCACTGACCTTGGCTACTTCTCTCAATCCGTGAAGCCGAGCCTATCGATCTGTTCCCCTTCTGTGCATACTTCCCTGTTGCTACCTTTCTCATTAGCATCCATCTGTGTTTTGTACATCCCTTGTTGACACATTATTGTGTGCCTTGCCTATGGGACATCTACAGCTTAATAACTGCAAGATTTTGCTGAACTGTTATACTTTGGGTGTGCATATCACTTCCTGTTTTTTATGGTCTCTGATGGAGTGGCTTGCCATATGCTTTTCTGCATTATGTCTACAGTGTCATTGCTACCATGAGGACTACAGGTCTGCTATGTTTTTTGTCTTAACCTGTATTACAAACGTTTTAACACCTGCTGACGATGTATTTGCTGTTTTGTGAAATTTGAACGTCATATATGTATTACTGCTTTGCATTCTCTGCTAGCTTTTGGAATGTTGCAACAACTGCATTTTATGTTGATTGGTTGTTATGCTGTATTATTTTATATTAGTTCTGTACAGTTTAGTATTCACTGCTGATATTTAAATAGTAATGTATAAGTATATCTTATGCATGCTGGCATGAATTGTCCTTCCTCACTTCTCTACTGCTATGAGTTCTTTATTGTTTTCAGTCACTACAGTAGTAATGTCTTCATTGTCTTCAGTCATTACTGTATAGGCACACTACATTTCAATTTAGCATCTGCCCATTTTACCACACTGCAGTACACAATGCTTTCTTTGCTTTTTCCATGTTTGACTCTGTAACCTACCCAATTTGTACTATGCTGTGCCTTCCTTCCTTCCCTGTCTTTTGTTAGCAACAACTCTTCTCCAATCTCCTTTGATATAGTTATACTATAGAGACTGGTACTCAGACCCTTACTTTCTACTTATCCCCTTCAGACATTCCTAGCATAAATTGCACAATGTTATATAGATGATTTAATTCTGTTCCAGCCAACTAAATCCAATACCACTCACCAACAAAACCTATAGTTAGACTGTGAAGTTCCCTGGACCTGGATGTATGATAAAAAAAATCCTCAGAAACTACAGTAATATTATTAACCACTTCTAATATCTATTTCAGTGGATCAATATATCAATAAGGAGCCTTCAGAAGAGAAAGTTTGGCAAGTTAGCATACCAAGGCACCTGGGGTGGAATTTGATCTTCAGTTTGACTTCAGCCACCAAACACAGTGTACCTGCAATAAGGAACTTTCCTTCCATCTGACAAAACTTCTCAGCAATAAAGCTATAAAGGCCATAGCAGGTCATCCTCTTACCTAAACAGAAACACATGCTTTCTTTTCATCCTTTTAAACTCATCCAAAATTGCCAGAAATTGCAGTTAAAAAACTAGATCTAAACACAGGTTCAGCAGTAACAGGGAACACCATTGTATCACTTTGGCTTAAGCAGTTGGCCAACAGTCACTGACAGAGTCACATTTCTACTTAATTCTCTCACCACTTACCCCTTGCTGGCAAAATCAAAACTAGACCAACTTTCTATGCAGTATAATCCTGTAACCAAGACACTGTCTCTCAACATAGCCCTTCTTTAGCCTAGCAATAAGAAAGTCTTCTCATAAAATCTGTACCAGCAACCTGAAAAAAGTTTCTCAGTGCATTTCAAAATTACATAACATTTACAGAATTCAGAGTGCAGCTGTTTAAACCTGTTCAAAAACTACACAAATGCCAATTGCTTTAATTGTTCCTTTACTGTTTGTACTGCTTGTTAATCTAATTATAGCATACAGTAACTATAAATACTACATTACCTGCTCTGTAGACTCCTAAGCTATTACATTGGTCAATAATAAACATCATGATAATTGCTACCTCTTATTTATAACATAAATGCATTACCCGGTATAATGAATTACTCTGCAAAATTGAAGCAAATGCTATTAAGGTTGTCTTTGCTTTTTATTGTGGTTATAAAAAGTCCACAGACCAGCCCAGCTACCTGGTTCATAAGTAAATAAATAAAATAATAACTATATCATGTTGTTGTTGTGCTTTCGGCTTTTCCTGGCTAGGGGTCGCCACAGCTGAACTCAGGTCCGCTAATGATTGGCAGTAGATTTTTATGGTGCTGAGGTGCCAGCTCGACGCCCAACCTTCAACGAAGGCACACCCATTCACGCATGTCTTTCAAACACTACTCAGCAGCGTGAGGACATGCAGACTCCACACAGAAGGTGCACCATCTGAGAATCAAACGGGAGAACCTCTTGCTGTGAGGCGATAATGCTACCACTGCCCCACCGTGGCTTACAATAACTGTATCGTGTAATGTCCTATTTTCTATTCAATGGCATTGTGCAATTTTCATGTGCATCACAAGGTTCGCATAACAACATTGCTTATCTCTAAGTATCTCAACCATACTCTTTAAAGAATGCTTACATGTTAGAATGGAGGAAAAAGGATTTAGGAATGCTTATTGCTGAAACATTGCAGTCCATAAGATTGCAATTCAGAAGCAATAAGCAAATAAAAATGCCAAGAATAATGTTACATAATAAGAATGTAAAATGAGGAAATACTAAAACTGTGACGAAATGATGCAAGTCCAGGGATTGTTTATATTAGGACACACTAGGATGTGCAGTAGCAAGTCTCACCTACTAGCATGCCTTAGGTGGGCAATGTAATTACAATTAGTAAATGTAATTTTATTATTTTAAGTTGTTCTTAATGAGATGAGATATTAAAAATATAGATGGCTTAATGCTACACACATCCAGCAAGGGGTCTTCCCTCGCACTTCATAGGATTACCAGTCAGTAGAACTTAAAATTGTGTATAGCAGGGGATGCATGGAGTTGGCAGCCCTCTTGCTGGATGTGTGTGGTCTTTCACTGTCATTAAGTCTGTAATGTTTAATATTAGAGTTTCAGATATTTTTACTTATACCTTTTTAAACTTTTTAGTCTTCACAGAATAAAAAATAGCATTTAAAAGCAACTATTACACTTAACTGACAGCCTCATTGCACTTTATCCTGTATCTGTTGCTCTGTAGATGACTTTCACTCCAGTATCTGCCCAATGTGTTTCATCCTTCCCTCCCCTGCTTCTTCACTCCCCATGTAACCCATCTAGTCACCCAAAAGTTGCACTAATTTTATACTCTTATTTCTCAGAGATCACAGCCTTTCAGATACAGCCATGTGACCACTTGCCACTATTACTTCCTCTTCAGTTACTGTATTCACCTTCATCATCACCCCAGTGTCTAATGGTCATGATCCTTCTAATCTGGCTATGCATTCTACCTGCAGCTCTGCTTTTCACCATCATTTTTTTTTCAATTTTATATGACTATGTAAGTAATAGTATGGCTCCACATTTACTCCTGAATCATTAACCTAACCTAAATCTAACTGTTGTTAGAAGATTCCATATTGCACTGGTCTATGCAATGCAATACTTTAAAGTCACAATGTGAAGGACTAGAGAAATAAATATACTGCAGCAAGTGGGTTGAGTCCTTGAAAACACAGGATGAAATCAGCTGGCAAAATTCAGACACCTGTAATAATAACTTGTATGAAGACAGTGTGACTAGCAGAGGTTAAATTGTTTAATGATGCATTGTTATTTAACAAAAATAATGTACTGACCTTTCAAAGTACAATTTAATAATTAAATTCATAGAAAAGACATAAGTACTGCAGAAGTGTACACTAGTAAATAATTACCAAATGTCGTTAAATATTATAGCAATAACCCACGCCTGGGTGTGGGTAATGCTAAATTTACCCACGGTTGGCGTAGTTTGGTCCCGAGGCGGCCCGAGGACCAAACAGCCAACCGTGGGTAAATTTAGCATTACCCACACCCAGAAGTGGGTTATTGCTATTATACCATGACATTATTTAAGAAAAGAAACTATTACTTTTCTTAAATAATGGCATAGTATAATGCCTGTTTACTGCCCTTCCGCAGATGTCTGGCATCCACGGCAGTTCTGATGTACTGCGCGCCTGCGCAGTACATCAGAGTTGTGAGCAAAAACAACGGAGAAAGCAAGATCTCCGTTGCTTTTTCTTTTAAGCTATGTTAAATGAGTTTAACATAGCGAGACAGTTTAAAATAAGCAACGGAGATGTCCGTTGCTTATTTTAAACTGTCTCGCTATGTTAAACTCATTTAACATAGTAACATTAAAAAAGCAACGGAGATCTTGCTTTCTCCGTTGCTTTAAACATTGTCTCGCTATGTTAAATGGGTTTAACATAGCGAGACAGCTTTAAAATAAGCAACGGAGATCTCCGTTGCTTATTTTAAAACTGTATCGCTATGTTAAACCCATTTAACATAGCGAGACAGTGTTTTTAAAAAACGAGTTATACTAATGGAAAAAAGTCCGGGCGACCGGACCTTTTTCCATTAGTATAACTCGATTTACAACGGGCACGCTGGCCAATCAGCGTGCACGTTTTGGGGGGATCATGGTATAATAGTTTTTAAATGAAAATGTTATAAAAGCCAATACAGACAAGCACTTTGCAAGATTAGTTTAGTTAAGTGCCTACATTTATTTTAGATACATGTAACATAGTATACAGAAGGTTGTCCCATCTGCAAAATGTATAGCCTGACATCACAAAACTATAATTTTTAGAGAAAGCATTTTTTTTTTTTATAAAATAAACTCAAGGCATAATTACTTAGTTCCTATGTTCACATTCTATAAGCGATATTTGTATGTTGTACAGCATTTTGTCTCTGACTTTCTGAGTGAAAGCAGTATCTATTAAGCAGATGCTATGGCAATGGAATTGCAACTTCTCTTGTGATTCACTTCATAACAATCTAAATGTGAAACAGAAATGGTAACAATGTACTTGGCTTAATGTGAATTTTCTTCAAACTTTGTATGGTGCATTTAATTGCAAATGTTTCTTTCAGTGATGGCAATTATAACAAAGAAGTAGTGAAGGTCAGCAAGGTGAATAGTCAAGTGGAGAAAAACTGATGTAGTAGCAGGTTTGCTTACTTTTGTATAATGCTCAAGATAAATTACTTTTTTCAGATCCAAAAGGAAGCTTTCAGTTCCATATTAGTACGCTTTCCACTCCACTGACTTTTGCCTTTTATGCTTTGTCACTTTTCAGTGCATTTGAGGTGTGACCACCACTGATATGAAACAGCCAGCAAAGGGAATCCTCTTCAATTGTATGCACAAACAAAAGATTTTCTGTAGCTTGCAGCCATTTCTTATTATTTGTGGCAAAAAATTAATTTGTTCCACTTCAGCAGGCAAACAAGAATTCAAAGGAGAGTTGTTTCATTATTTGGTGACAGACAGCTCCTTCATGAGCAGACTGCTTCAGGAGTGAACTCAGTCTGGTAGCATCTAGACAGAGTACAGACCTGAGCAGCTCACAGCAGACAAAATAGTAAATGTCATGGCAGAAGCCATCCAGACAAGAAAGTATACTTGAGGGCAAATTCTGAAGACTTTTGAAAAGCAGGTTCATCTGAGACTCAATTTAATTTGCATCCATCTTTTCTATGCTTTTGTTTCTGTCACAGAATGAATCACAGGGAATTGCAAACAATGAGTTATTTGTCTTTATAATTCAACTCATATTTTTATATTTTATTTGCTTTATGACCCTGCTTTAGTTTGAAGTGCAAGGATTAGCATGGGAACTATGTAAATTACGAGTTGTTTTCATCTCATCCTTCAACATGAGCACTTAACAGTATTATTTTCAAATTCATTTGAGTAATACTTTAGGAACTATTCTCCTTTCCTATTAAGTTAATAGATTTCAGCATACATAAAAGTGTAATAAACTAAATCAAAGACATGAAGTAATATTTGTCAATGCTTGTAATGAAAGGATAAGTTTGCCATTTGGCTCTGAAGTACTGGCAGTAGTTAGTTCTACTTAAAATATGATTTAACATTGCAGTGAAGTTCATAGGTTCATAGATTAGTACTAAGCTAATTGCCCTTGTGAGCCATTTTAAGCCTAACCAATTATCTCTTGTGAGACTCAAACCCTGCACCTTGTGTTTGTAAGGCAAACACCTTAACCATTAGGCCACCCTCCCCTTGTTAACCATGTTCACATGATGCAGGCCACAATGATCAGTAATATTAACTGAAGGGAACCATCACTATCATGTCTTTAACAACACATAGTAAGCATGATTCTCTGCAAAGTTTTCTTGTCCCCAGACCAACTTTCAGTTTACAGAACGCAGAAGAGATAATATAGCCATTGTGACCAGTTTATTAGTTGCTTTGCCAAATATTCTTTCATAAATAACTGAAATCATCAAGGAAATATGAACATCAGATAAATAATTTCTAAAACAGTCATAAACCTCTGAGAAGTCAAAACGACAAATAGCTCCTGACCAGGCAGCATGACAGCCCACACTGATCAGCTTGTCCAGCTCTATACTGAGTGGCATGCCCACAGATCCGCCTGGGCAAAGCATTCCAACTAACTGAGCATTATTTACCACTCATCTTCCCAGTCAGGAACCTTTATAGATTGTCACATGAATGGAATGACCAACAGGTAACTAGTGAGGAAATCCTTATGTGTGGCTCAACTTACAAGTAAAGACATGGCATCAAGATCAAAGGAAATCATAGTGCCATTGTACTCAGGCCTCATCAAGCCCATAATCAAGTACAATGCTCCCTTCTACATGTACCTAACCAGGCACTTACACCCACTGGAGTGGCTCCAAAGGTTTCTCACTAATTAAATACAAATTATAAGACACATGTTTATGCAGACTGACAAAAGGCGCATCCATTTAGTACATCTCAGATCATTTATTGAGATGGGACTTAAGCCTAACCTGCAAGGCATTCTCTGATCTAGCCCTGATGAAAATGTTACATATTCACCTCTAAAAGTTATACAAGGGTTACACTTCCATGGACCTGAACCTTATTTGTGACTCTACCAGAACTTGCTGGACAGACAGATTTGTATCCCAAAGGCTACCTCATCTATGGAATAAACTTCCCATCTTTGTAAAACAAAGCCCGTCCCTCACTGTTTTGAAAATGAATTTGGATAAATATATGGAGAATCATAAATTCACTCCCAGGATACTACTGCCCATTTCCCTTATTGACAAAGGCAGTCTGTAAAATGACTCAGGGCTCAAACACCCAAAGACCCACTACTTTGATACTACCACATCCCATATCCAGGGAATTCAGATATAATATTGTCATATCTGGGGAATTATTAGCCTAGTAATTACCTATGAACATATCTCTCAACTGTCCAGATTTTCACAGAATTTCCAGATTTTTGGCTTGCAGTTCTGTTCTGTTCATCATAACATTTCTGGTTTTCTAGCAAATCATTGAGGACTGAAGTCAAAAAATAAAAGCAGACATTTGAGTTTCAAACTTCATACATTTCAAAATGTCCATGCTAATCCAAAACCTGTTATTTGATCAACTAAGTTTATGCAAGCAATATTTAAAATTGTTCCTATTTTTAGGCCTGTATCTCCCCAGTATTTATGGCTTTGCCCAGATTTCTTGCTCTCAAAGGTTGAGATGTATGCCTATGAACCTACGAACCTATGAAGACTGAAGAGCGACCCCCCCCCCAGACTGTTAACTACAATTACTGAACAGAATCAAAAGTGATCAAATGGCTGGGCTTGCTACTGGACCAAACCCGCAGATTAAACATTGTAAGCCATAAATTGGATTAAAAAACTACTTATGATGTTCTCTGCCCTTGATCATTTCCTAACTCTAAGACTTTTTATTTATCTATCTATCTATTTATCTATCTATCTATCTATCTATCTATCTATCTATCTATCTATCTATCTGTCTATCTATTTATTTATTTATTGGTTTGTTATTTATTTATTTATTTTTGAGAACTCCAAGCTATGTTGTACTAAACACCAATCTAAATTAAAATGTAATAAGCACCAGTATCATAAAGGTGTACACTCTCTTTTTTATACTGAAGATGACCTCTTATGTACAAACTCCCACTGTTTGAGAATGAAGGAAAAAAAACTGAGGCAACCATCACCACTCTATGGTTTATGAATCTCTGTGTTTCCTACAGGGCAGCTTTATTTGCCTCATCTCACCTTAATCTGAGCACCACAGTCAACTAGATCACCAGTGTGTCAGGATATAATTTCTATAGAATGACCAAGTTTCTAAACATCCTAAATTGTAAATGAACATTTTGTTACATTGCCAACATTATTGCCATCGAGATGAATTTTAAAACCATGAGGCTGACCTACCTTCTGGACAAACTGCTGTAAGCTTGGTAGCAAGTGGTCCCACAATATTCATCCAAACCCTTTCTACATAACATTCCATGAGCCACGATCAAGGCTCAAATATTCACTGGCTGCCACCAGATGAAAGAGTGACTCAAAATTACAATAACAAAAAAATAAAATAATATGGAGGCAATACCCAATGTAACATCTAGCCATCCTTTTGATCACATCAGTTGATTGTCTATCCATAGCAAGATCTCAGGCACTACCTATGTAAAACAAATGGGATGAATAACCCCACTGTCTTTTTGTTTGTTTGTTTTATGTGTGCCACTGTTGCTGATTTTTATCTTCCAGACTGGCCTGAAAATGGTCTGTAGGGATCAGTGTTTTACTACCCTTAATAAATTTAAATAAATAAGTAAATACATAGATATTTAACTAGGTTTTCAGCCATGATCTTATACAACAAGACAAGGAAAAACACAGACGCATTTTCTACTTCATGTATACCACACATTTATCTGTTTTTCTGTATGTTTATTTGTCTTCTTGCTTGTTAAATGGGTAAATGAACATGGAGTGTATGAAACCATGGCCTGGGTCAAAAGGGTTAGGCTAACTAAATATATATATATATATATATATATATATATATATATATATATATATATATATATATATATATATATATATCTAGTAAAGCATGTGAAGATATGCATTTGAAGTGATACTGCCACATGCTCAGGGATACTATAAGGCATGTACCTGAAAGGCACGTGCCTTACAATCCCTTGGTGTGCAACAATATCTGTACCATGCATTCCCTCAGATGTCTCATTACACTTAAAAATGGGTGTCTATCCCCCAGATTTACTATTCCTCTGTGCAAGACTAGCTTAGTCCTGCACAGAGGTGGCAATTTAGGAGCAGGATGACAGCACTCCATGTATAGTAATGAGGCATGCTGCCTGAGCTCCTAATCTTACACGGAGCATGTAAGAGTGTAGGGGGTGTGTCTGAGAGCAGAGCTCTCAGAATATACATGCCCCTGCAATGAAGAACAGCAGAAAGGTGTAAGAAATGAGCGAGACTGCTCATAGGTGTCCGCCTATCCCCACCAATAGTCCCTCTCGTGTACAATAGCAAAAGTATACAGAAATAAAATGAACAAACCTGTTTTTTTTAAAAAATCCAATTAAAGCTAGCCGTAGGTGCATGGGTGTGTCCATTGCTTAGCTACGGTAAATGCAACCTAAATGGCTGAAGAAGATAACAAGGAAGATATATCCAAGAGCAGCAGCATATCAATAGTGTAGTGGGCAGAGCATTCGCCTTGCAAGCAGGCATTTCTGGTTCACCTCCCACTGCAGCAAATTCTATTTTCCATGGCAAACCACATTATGACTAATATTTTTGTTGCATAACCCACTGAATAACATATATTTATGAACTGGAGTACTGCTGTAAATGCACATGCGAGGTGTCAGTGTCATGACGAATAAAGCACTAGTATGCAGTTTTAAGCACCAATAAGCAATAGTAAGCATATTTAAGCACTAGTAAGTGAGCTTAAGCCTGTTTGCACAGGAGTAAGCAATGCGCACACAGGTTAAGCAATTCTGCAGCTAACTCTCTGCAAGTATATGTAACCGGAGGTTAGCATTGCTTACCCTCACGCCAACCCGCACAAACCCGCTTACAAATGCTCAAAAGTGCCTTAATCACTGTATCCAACAGCCCTTGTTCTGCCCATCAACAAAATAAACATCCATGCAGGTCTCAAACCCAGGACTCTATACACCACAGTCACAGTAGTTAACCACCAAGCAATCACAGAAGTATAGAAAAATCAGACATCAGCAAACAAATCTTCACCATAGTAAAACCAAACTGAACCTGTGAAAGGAACCAGTATACAGACATATGTGCCTTAACCCACTACATAACATAAATATGTGAAATGGAGTAAAGCAGTAAGCCCAGAAGTCAGCTGTAATTGTAATAGAGTGTTGAAGTCCCCAATACAACACAAGAACCCCATACAGTGTACGTACACATGAATCATGGATACCAGGCATACATATAAGGTGTAATGAATAATAACTCAATGCCATAAAGGAATTATAATGCAAAGTCTAATGTAAGCAATGCTAAGCATTGCACAGGCCAGCTTAGGAGGTTTGAGAATGTGTAGGCCAGCTAACTCAATGTGCCCAGTGTTATACCCCTTTAAACAATGCCAACCCTAAGTAAGCAGGTTTGCCCATAGCCTAGCTTTTTCAAAACTGGCCAATCACGGAAAAGTGTGGGAAATCAGCCCTACTTAAACCCAAGAGGGGGGAATACATCTCATAACTGGTTGCAGCTTCCCCTTGCATGCACAGTGACAGTAAGGGGAGAAGGTGTGTGCTTTCGGGCACAGCACTGGTGCATCCAGGAGTCCAGAGTCATGGCAGGACTCCTTCTCAAAGACCATGATCAGAGACTGCTGTAGGGCCAGTACCAGGGCTCCCAGTAGAAGACAGAGGCCTGAGACCATCATGCCTGTGACCTCACCAGTGCCACTGGCATACCCAGAACTGGTGAGCAGGTCAGGCATCACTATGCCGACCTGAAGCAGCATAAGGGGGACTTCTTGGACCAGTGAATCCAAGAGGCTAAAGTGGCAGGGGATGTTCCAGTTGTATGTAAGTATCACCCCAGTATCCATGTAATAATTGCCAGCTCAGGTAGATCATGGATAGGTATGGCTCAATATTCCTCTTATGTCCCCCACAGCTGCAATGGAGCAGGTCAGAAACTAGGAGGCCTACGTCAGTCACCTGGCAAGGTTGCGATGTGAGGCAGGTCAGTAATAATCATGCATTTACTGTCATAGGAAATAAAACTAAAAGTAGTAGTAAATCAGTTGCCTGTATAAACCCTGTATTGTTCAAGGCAAATACTGCATACACTGGAGAATATGGCAGGAAAACTCTCATATAGTATGTATATAAATAAAAGCGTAACAGCCTGACAATAAAGGTCTAACTGCTGGACTGCATGTGTATACTCTGGTATCATCTGGTAATGTAGATTTGCAATCATGTAATTGTACTGTTGTATTAAGCACTGTTACCCGCACCATGCACCATAAATTGAATGTGTAGGAATGCCTGTATATGAGAGACACATAGACAGAAAACAGGGAAAATGCAGACAACAAAACCCAAATAGCACATGCAACTGAGATGTGAACTGTTTTGTTTAGCACACATAGCCATGGTTCGAATCCTGCCAGTGGTAGCAGTCTACATACAGAATCATACCCCACAACTCTACAGATATGAACAGAATGTCCAGTAAAGTGGCCCATATCTGTTGCCTATCAACCTGTCCCCCTGGGAAATCAGTGGGATGACCCCAGACATATAGGCAGCAAACAGGAAATACAACTGATTGATACACAGTTATGAGAACAAAGCTGGCACACTAGCAACTCCCCAAAACCTTATGAGACTAAGAAGCCACGTATGTCCCATTTACACCACAACTTGTCGAGCTGTGGCCAGAGTGTGTACAGTAACAGAGTGAGATGTATGTGCATAATAGTAATGTGGAATCTGGTACTGTGTGTGGGAACATTCAGGTAGTGCTAATAAACATTTCTTCCACATGTCTGCCAGATACCAACACTGTGCCCAGAAATACAAGAGTGATACCCTGTACTGGTACTGTTTACATTGGTATTGTATGGCATTTCAACTGATGCAGTTGCTCTGAATAATGAGGTATTACACATCACTGTCACCCACACTGTCCTACAAAATATCACTGTCTAGAAGATCTGTATAACAGTGCTGTAATACAAGGTCAGAATGCAAAAGCACAGGGGATTAATAAGACCAAAAGCAGATAGGAGATATACAGAAATAGCTATATAGCAGACACAACTGTGATGGACAGTGTTTAAGTTGTAGCAGACACAGCCAAGGTCAGAATCCTGGGAGTGGATGTAGGCTGCATACAGAATCATACCCCACAACTGCACACATGAGGCCAGAATGCCCAGTATAACAAGCCTGGTCTGCAAAGCTATGGAGAGGATCATAATGGAACTCATAAACAAGGACATAGGGGACTTGCAGACCTTGGACCCAACCCAGTTTGGCTTTGTCAAGGGTAGATCTTGCCTTTTGAACTTGGTCGACTTCTTCGAAACAGTTACCAAGGCCATTGATGAGGGAAAGGCAGTCCATACAGCCTACCTTGACCTTGCAAAAGCTTTCAACACAATACCCCACTCGGGTATCATAGAGAAACTTACCAGCTTAAATGTAAACCCATATGTCACAAGATGGGTTGCAAACTGGCTAAAGGACAGAACCCACAGGGTTAGAGTTGCTGGAGCCATGTCAGACTCCAAGCCGGTTACAAGTGGTGTCCCACAGGGCTCAGTCCTTGGCCCCCTATTGTTCGGCATCTACTTCTCAGAAGTACAGGCAAACATAGGAGGACTATGGCTGGCAAAGTTTGCGGATGACTGCAAACTGGGTGCCATAGTGGATAGTACATCGGACACAGACATCCTTCAGAGGGGTCTCACAGAAACTGATAGCTGGTGCCAGAACCATGGCCTGAAGTTAAATGCAAAAAAGTGTATAGTCATACCCTTCGGGAAAAACAAGGTAACCCCAAGCTACCATATAGATGGCAACCCACTAAGCACAGAAGAGGTTATCAGGGACCTGGGTACCCAGGTTGACAGTGGCCTCTCGTTTGACACTCACATTGCTAAAGTGGTTCGAAAGACCTTCTACATTGCCCATCTGATCATGAAGGGATTCACATCCAGATCAAGTCAGATCATTGTTCCCCTGTACTCTTCACTTATCAGACCAATGATCGAGTACAATGCCCCATTCGGGATATATCTCACCCGACACCTGCATCAATTGGAGAGACCCCAAAGGTTCCTCACCAAAAGGATAAAGGGACTCCAAAACCTGTCATATACTGCCAGACTGAAGAAACTCCAACTCTATTCAGTTGCATACCGTCTGCTCAGAGGTGACCTGTGCCTGACATACAAGGCCATGACCAACCTGGAATTAATGGACATGCTCCACCTCAAAAAAAATCCAAATCCACCAGAACCACTAGAGCAAGTTACTTAAACCTTAGCATGGATATAAATAGGACACGCTGGAGGGATAGATTTATCACCCAGAGACTCCCCATGCTGTGGAATAAAATCCCGGTCCATGTGAGGCAGAGCACCTCTCTGGCTCTGTTCAAGAGAAATCTTGACCGGTGGATGGGAGATCGTAGGTTTACCCCGGGAATCATCTCTGTGTCACTGCTGGACAGAGGCACAACAAACTAATGGGCACATTATTTCTAACATAAGGGGTGGCGTAAGCCACATAACTTTGGGCTAGGCTTATAAATGCCTTAGGGCAGATAGCCTAGTATAAACCTATGAACCTATGAACCTATATCTGCTGCCTGTTCTCCTGTCCCCCTGTTAAGTCTGTGATATGTTCCCAGATGTTTAGCCAGCAAACAGGGAATACAAGTGATTGTCAAATATCTATGACAACAAACCTGTCACTGTAACAACCCCTGAAACTGTTAGGAGAGAAATATTTCAAGTATGTCCTATCTACACTCCCATGTTGTCAAGTTGTGACCAGAGTGTGTACAGTAACAGAGTGAGATGTATGTGCATAATACTAATGTGTAATTTGGAAGTTTGTGTGGCAACAGTCAGGTAGTGCTAACAAACATTGCTCCCACAGGTACGTTGGATACGAACACTGTGCTGAGAAATAAAGACCATTACAACCTGTACTGGTACTGTTCACTCTGGTATTGTAGGGACGTGTGAGTGCTGCAGTTTCTCTGAATAATAAAGTATCACTGATCACTGTCACCCACACTGTGCTACATAATATAACTGTGTAGGAAAGCATGAATATGTGTGTGTCAGGTCACTAAAGGTGGAAGAGGGCAATATTCTAGATATGTCCAGGCACACCAGTATGTGGTCAACACACGGCCAGTGTCTGTGCCGAAAGAGTTGGATAGGTATGTGCACAACATCAACCCGGAATCTGGGAGTATGTGTAGAAACAGTTAATTAGTGTTAACAAACATTCCCTCCACAGATATACCAGGTAAAAGATGTATACTGCAGGTAAAACCAGTTCATGTGTAATGATGATGATAGCCATATCACTGTCCAAACTAAGGCTATAGGGTAGTGTAGTAAGTATTGTAAGGTACAGATAACAGCACTAACTAGGAAAGTAATGTGGACTACAGGAATATACTAGTTAATTCTCTCCCCCCACCATATCTCCAACAATAATCAACATACCCACCCCAACTGGTATGTAATGACACCTATGTTCTGATAATGTCCAATTGTTTGATAAATATTTTAATTGTTCCCATGCATGTGCTATATTGTATTATTTCAACATTGGTGGCATGGTGCCATCAATGTACCTGCAGGCTGTTCTTATTACCACTGTGGCCCCATATATGCAAGTGTTCTGTTTGCTATGCAACTGTTCCGTATCTGGTGTCTGGGTTAATAGGAATATCTATGCATGCTGTTATACCTAACCCTGGAATGTGTTGACTATTACTTACCCACATATGATGATGAAATCTAAACACTATAACACTCTTGGGAAGGCCGATCCCAGCGGACCCACCTGTCCCCCTTCAGCTGGCCATTTCACCAGGCACCAGCATGTCTGGGGCCCAAACCAGGACTTCCCTGTCTATTGGTACTGCACCATCTTTCAGTGGAACCACCTCAGGGGATGGGGCTCGCCCCCCCCTGGGAGCGGGTGCAGACAGGCACCTGTCACCCGTCACCAGGTTGGGGTAGTGGTGCGTAGAGAGATCAACCAGCAGCTTAGTGATCTTCTACACCAGCTAGAGGGCTGCATGTCACTTCTAGAGTGTCAGTCTGGCTCTGCCATTCAGACCCCAGTGCAGCCACCATCAGGGCTGTAAATTTGCAGTGTTGACTGCCCATGCGTGGGGACTTCAGTCCCACAGTTTCCATTAGGGGCTCATGGGCTTCCGATTTCCCAACACCCCTACCCATCAAGTTGTTTACTCCACACATGTGTCATATATCGCCTATGTATGCATCTTGTTTGTCTTATCTGTTAACCTACCCAACCTACCTCCCCAAATATACCTACTACCCCTCCCCAACATCCCACCATCACCTGAAAAAAAAAGGCCAATCTGTTCCCACAAAAAATTCATGCCCCATACATAGCTGTCCATTTCGCACATGTGTCCACTGGGCACATGTAATCCAGTCGAATTGGCATCACAACTTATTATTGTTGTCCTCATCTCTCCCAGGGGCTTGAGTGTCCAAATCTACCTCCAAATTCAGTGTATATGCACAGCTGTTGCTGTAGAAAAAATGGGCAGCCATGGACCTTCCCTACACCCTTCCTGCACATCCCTGGCTAGTTTCTCTACTGTCATTCCCTCTTTGTGCCCCTTTTTTCACCACTTTCCTATCAACCCCTTTTTCTTTTCTTTTAAAGAAATTAGCATGGGGGTAAGTGGGAGTAAGCACTTTTAAGCAGCAGTAAGCGGGTTTAAGCCTGTTTGTGCAGAGGTAAGCAATGCCTACACTGGTTAAGCAATTTAGAATCTAACTGAGTATAAGAAACTGTAACTGGAAGTTAGCAGTGCTTCACTTCGAGCAAACCCACGTAAACCCGCTTACAACTGCTCAAAAGTGCCTTAATCACTCTGTATCCAACAGGCCCTTGTTTTGCTCAGCAACTAAATAAACAGCCTGTGCAAGGCTCAAACCCAGGACCCTGCACACCATAAACAAAGTGATCAACCACTAAGCCATGTCAGGTGTACATAACCCTGATGTATTCACAAATATATCATCCAGCTCAGTCATTCAACAGTACAGAGAATGTATTCCAACATGTAGATGTATGTGTGTGTCTGTAAATATATTAATATCTAAACAGATACAACATATCTATATATAGTTGTGTGTGTGTGTGTGTGTGTGTGTGTGTATATATATATATATATATATATATATATATATATATATATATATATATATATACATATATATATATATATATATATATATATATATATACATATATATATATATATATATATATATATATATATATATATATATATATAAACATATACATATATATAACTATATCTGAACATATATACATGCAAATAGCTACATCTATAGATATATATGTCTACATCGATATGTCTAAATATATGCAGCAAGTTATTATATGCAAGCAGATATATATATCTATGTATGTATATACGGACATAGTTATATTTATGTAAGCAAATATATATATCTATATAGGTATATACGGACATACATCTGTAGATAACAATGAGAAAATAACCAAAACATATATGTCCACATGCATCGTTAATGGGGTTGAGAGGCCCCAAACAATATACGTCTTGTACGAATAGGTATACCCCCCCCCACAGCCACACACGTCTGCCCTGCAATACACTACCAAGTGTCGCAGATCCCATAATCAGGACCTGACAAGACATAGGCACAAGATGTTAACAGTACTACATCCCACCAGTATGATGTCAGGCTGGTATCGGTAACATATGCAGTACAGTCTGGCTCCCATAGGAAATGTGCAATGTGGAAGCTATCAACATACGTAGGATACATATATGCAGACACATATGCAGATACAGATATACATATATATGTAGAAATATATGTGACTACACATACACATGCAGAGATATGTACAGTAAGATACATATGTAGCAGGAGCACACAATATGGAACAGCCACTATGCCTACAGTTAACACCTTAACAACTGGACACTGTATGAGCCACCCATACAAATCACAATCATTGCCAGCCACTTATACCCACAGAGAGGTCATACGATATAACACCACACACAGGTTCGCATAACTGGAAAACCTTTATTTGTGTACTATTACAGTTGTATATGCCATGTCATATAGCTGTCCAGACACTGACATCCATATAATCAGAGTAATGCAACTGTGAAATGGTTATACTAATACAGTAGTCTGGAAAGGTTTACAAATGTTGCTGTCCAGGCCGGGGCCTTCAAATAGTACAATAGTAAAGACAGACTGGTCCACAGGATACCAAACAATCAACAATAAGTAATGCAGATATATAGTTCAGCACCCTCTAGCTACACTCTGTACACAATCCCTAGGGGGTAAAGACCTCAGTTGACACAATGTGATGTATCTGTTAACTAACAAGGCATAATTGACACCATCACCAGCAGCAGTACATCTGGCTAAAGTCTGGACATGACATCTCACTGGGTAGATACACTAAGCTGCTAGGCATGTAACAAAGCACTGTGCAGGCTACAGGCATACTGGGTCAACAGTGGCCTGCATTTCCTATTGGGGAAAGCACATGTACCTGCATATATAGCAGGCTCTACAGGCATGCCACAGCACAGAGTCACATACACCTCTGTGAAAGTGCATAACCACAACCAGTGTGAACACAGCCACAGCCGCATATGGTATGCTAGCGTATTATTACAGTATATGGACTATCTGTTCAACATCAACCTCATATGTGCCACTCACACACTAACCCTACATATACTGGGCCGCTATGCAGTGTGTTCCAATGCCTGTCTGTGGTATGGGACATGTGCATGTATGGCCCTACAAACATGTCAACTGATAGGGTAACATACAGTGGAGCAGCATGTAACATCAGATAGAACAGGACCAACAACAATGACATCTACCACAGTCTGTACACAGGCCAAGGTACATATTAACAATACATACACTGCTGACACTCACTATAAGCACAGAGACTTCAGTACTGTACACACAACCACAAAATGTCCAGGATATGATATCAAATATAACCCCTACTATACAAAACATGTGTAGCACAAACTCCACTCCACACACCTTCAGATAGAAACAACTCTGATCCAAAACAATACCAAAACAGCAAAATCTTCAGAAGTCAGGAATCAAAAAACAGGAACCAAAGTCAAATCCAAAAGCAAACTCTTTATTCTCCAGCGCCTCGGTGTAACCACCTTTCAAGAGTATACTCTTGAAAGGTGGTTACACCAAGGCGCTGGAGAATAAAGAGTTGGCTTTTGGATTTGACTTTGGTTCCTGTTTTTCGATTCCTGACTTCTGAAGATTTTGCTGTTTTGGTATTGTTTTGGATCAGAGTTGTTTCTATCTATAACATGTGTAGCAGTCTGATATCCCACTGGCTTGTTATCAGATATGATGTCACTAATTATGGTGTACAGCACATATGCACCCCTTACTGCATGACATATGTACAAAGATTGACAGTGTTATGGCTGGAGGCACACACACACACAGGACCAGTATTGACATGTTGCTGTGATAACCTCATACATTTACTGCTGTAACAGGGTTTGTTGCAACAGATGTCCTATGAAGGATATGAAGTCAGTAACTCTCAAGGCTGTCACCAGACTGCAATCCTCACACTACCTTCTGCAGTTCACAAATAGGTGCTCTGTGGGTAACACCTGAAACAAAAGGCACCACACACTAGCCAGTCTGCAGATGACCCTACAGATGGGTGTTCCCTCATAAACATAGCACTGACATGGAAGGTATGATAACATGTAGGGCAGCCGTATCCACACACACCCTGTTAAAACAACATTACTCCAAATGAAGTATAGCAGCACTTATAGTCTGTAGTCAAGTCAGGCATATCCCCCTCCTGTGTGTTGGCCTGTTTCCACAGTGTATGTTGTTAGAGGTAAATCCCCAATCCATCTGCAATGCTGTTTGTTAAACAACAGATCGAGTTCCTGCTCACAGTGAATGAAAGGCCCAACACCAACATGATGTTCCTAGATACTGATGTGTGTTTCCATGCAATTGGCTATGGGAATTTTACCACAGCTGTTCCACATGCAATCACCTAGAGGAGGGGTGTTATTTGTGCAGAGACCATCAGCTAATCCTGAGCATCACTTAAAATACACATGCTGCTACCTAAGCAATGCAGGTGTAAGTCTCCACATCCACCAGAGAGGGAGTGAGAGAGGCAGACAGAGGCACAGAAAAGCCAGGGAGGGGAGGGAGAGTAAAACTTAAGCATGTGTGTGTCACACACCTACCAGTACAGGCTATCAAACCCCTGAGGACTATGTAGTGCTATCACAAGTCCATGCAGTTAGTGGATGCACCACATAGCTTACATGTTGGGGAGTCCTCAGAATGTATATGTGATGGTGAGTGACATCTGCATAAGGGATATGATATCTATGTGGTAGTTGTACTACACGTGCCTATCCGCATGAACAGGTGTCAGTGTCAACACAGCCACACTCTCACAAAAGTGCACACACATTGACACACTTGGCAGGGCCAGGAATACAACTCATCACTAGTGGGATTGCCACAACACAGTACTGTGCAGGTATCACATGCACCACAGGGGTCATACGGAGGTCATATGCGCAAAGGGTATATGGAGGTGTCTGACATCAGACAGCATGCTTCAGTATGCTAATGGGGGTTGTAGTGATTTTGAATGTGGTCATACGCTTCATGCACCATACAAACACACACGGGTGCCAGTACTGACATGCATGGGTGCACTGCTTCATGGGTGTGTTGTGGTCGACGGTGCCAGACGGCTATACAAGGCTAGGTGATGGGTATACCTTGGCATCAGGCCACATGACAATGGTCTGTAATGTGGCTCAGGGGTGTAGTGTCTGGAGTTGCTCACACAGGTGGATATTGTATTCACCATCCAGTCACCTGGGTGACTATTGCATGTGGCCTATGCTGTGCATTAGTTGCCATGTATGTGTTCTTTAGTCCATGATATGGACAGTATCTGGGATGTGCACACCTCCAACATGCATGTACAGTGACATATGGAACTGTAACTGGGGTGTCTAGTCCATGTTGTGTACACAGACTGTTGTCATCAGATGTGCCAGTCCTGGCCTCACATGGTGGGTACTGTTAATAGACAGCAGGTTGACCCAGAACCTATATTGATAGCATGATATTGGTATTCCCTGGTGTCAGTGGCATCTGTCCATACAGGGCTTGTGTTTCAGGCATGGTATGTCCTTTGTGGGTCACATTTGATGGCACCACATGTGTTGCAGGTGTCCAGTGGGGAACATGGGGGAGATGCACTGTTGGCATGTACATGCCTATTGGACTGATGGACAGGGTGTCATGCCCTCTGTAGCCCACTGCAATCACAACATGGCTACTATCAGTGGGCAATATGAAAAGTACTACCAAAATAGCGGCTGTTGCCTAGACAAGTGTGTGCGTGTGTGTATGAAACATGGGTTGAGAGTGCTCCCTGGGTAATACAAGGGTTGATACCATTGTTCAGCTGGCATTGATGTCAAATTTAGGGGTATGGATTTGCACCTCAGCCTCTCGGCTATTTCACATCTGTTATCCCTGTACGGTGGACATTGTGATATATACTTGGCCCACAATATAAGAAGTTTGCAAAACCCATTACACATTGAGTCCAGTTGTTACACACTCACAACCACCTCCACACAAGATATG
Source organism: Protopterus annectens (assembly GCF_019279795.1). Taxonomy (NCBI): domain Eukaryota; kingdom Metazoa; phylum Chordata; order Ceratodontiformes; family Protopteridae; genus Protopterus; species Protopterus annectens. The sequence continues at coordinate 1,806,984,526 of NC_056726.1, read as the reverse complement.
TATGACAAACACCGACACACACACACACACACACACACACACACACACACACACACACACACCTGTCATGTGTGGGATTCGAACTCCTACCTAACTAGTATAGTACACTACAACACTACACTGTTATAGGATGAGCCACGGAGATTACTGGGATACTCCTTCCCCAAAGGTGTATTTCACAGTGAATGAAATCAGCAGGATTGCCAAAGTAGGGCATTTGAATTGTACTGAGTGTGACTAGCCTAAAATGCATTGCTCCCTACACATATATAGAAACACACACAAAACATCCACATCTGCCATGTGTGGGCATAGAACCCTTAACAGAGTTCTATATCACACTACAGCATGATGCTGTTACAAGACACACCACAGGGGCTGCTGGAGTGCCCCTTCCCCAAAGGTGACATCAGCAGGATTGCCAAATTAGGGCATTTGAATTGTACTGAGTGTGACTAGCCTAAAATGCATTGCTCCCTACACAGACATAGAAACACACACAAAAAATACACAACTGCCATGTGTGGGAATAGAACTCCTACCAGAGTTCTATAGCACACTACAGCATGATGCTGTTATAGGACACACCATGGGGATTGATGGAGTGCCCTGTCCCCAAAGGTGTATATCACAGTGAATGACATCAGCAGAATTGCCAAAGAAGGGCATTTGAATTGCACTGAGTGTTGTTGTTGTGTCTTTCGGCTTTTCCTGGTTAGGGGTCGCCACAGCGGAACTCCGCTCCGCTAATTATTGGCAGTAGATTTTTACATGCCGAGTTGCCAGCTCTGACACACAACCTTCAACGAAGGTACGCCCATTCACGCATGTCTCCCACACAAAAGACGCTTTAGCTGAGAATTGAACAGGACAACGTTGTACTGTGAGGCGACAATGCTACCGCAGCACCACCACTGCAGTCTGAATTGTACTGAGTGTGACTAGCCTAAATTGCATTGGTCTTTACACACACACACACACACACACACACACACACACACACACACACACACACACACACACACACACACTTGCCAACTCTGGGATGAGAACTGCTACCTAACTATTGTATCAGACTACAGTAGTACACAGATATGTGACACACTGAGGGTAATGCTTCTCAATGCTAGAAGTCTAAACCTCAAAATGCACTCACTCGAGGCACTCCTTAAAATGGAGAATATCGACATCTATGCAGTTTCAGAGACCTGGTTCAAAGCTTCAGAGAGCCCCCCTGCATTACCAGGCTATAATTCATACCACACCTTCGGCCACCTAACCTGGACCAAAACAGTAAAGGTGGAGGCATGTCCATATTCATTAAGGACATCCACACCTCCAAGCTAGTTGCTCAGCATAATGCATCCAAGATTATCCAAATTCAACTAACTCTGGGCAAGACCTCAATCCAGATTGTAGCTTGCTGCAGACCCCCCACCATGCTCCAGGATTCCCACTCCTCTTTTCTTGATACACTGGAAAATATTAGGGTACAACCCAACACCCTAATAATGGGTGATTTCAACTACCCCACCATTAAGTGGGAAAACTACTCATGTACCAACTCTTTTGCTCAATGTTTTCTGGAATTCATGAATTCCAACGCCTTGGATCAACTTATCCACACCCCCACCAGGGGCAGCAATATCCTACACCTGGTCAACACCAACATAGGTGACCAGTGTTCCACACCAGAGGTCAATTCCTCATTGGCAAGATCTGACCACAAGCTAATCACCCTAGACATCCACATCCCGCTCCCATCTTCCATTAGGGAAACAACCGTAAAAAATTTCTCCAAAGCCAACTTCACGCTTCTTAAGACAGAAGTGGCAAACTTAATGACACCCATGCCGATGGACAATAGAGGTACGACTACTGAATCTTACACAAATGCACTTTATAAGCACTTACACAAGTGCATGGATTGTGCTATCCCTAACAGAACCAAGATGCTATCCTCCAAAAAAGGAAGCCAATCTGGTGGTCTTCTGTCATAAATCTACAACAGAAGAAAGAAACTGTTGCAAAAAAAAGAGTAAAATCCCACGATTGGAGAAACTCCCTGGTCAGCCTCAGTAAGAAGCTGAGATTCCTCATAAAATCACCGACAAACCCAAAAACCGTTAAAACCAAACCTTGAATGAGTCACGAGAAAACAGACAGAGTAGTGCTGCTGATCCTGGCTTCCTTCACTGACTGTAATGTCCAAAATGCACAGCAGCTTGTTGTTTCAGCAAAAAAAAATTATTAAGCGATACCAACTCTAATACACTTTGGTTAATTAAAACAGCAAAAAGTAAACGCTTTTCGTTTGCATAAATTCGAAAACTTTTTCAAACACTTCAAACTCCGCCCCTTCCATCTATTTATAACATTTCATGACGTCACGTATTTAACAGCTATACAAGACGCCTTTGAGTAAAATTACCTTGTAAGGTTCTAAAAATTTCTAAATTTCTGTAATATAACATTCCTTGTGAGCATTCAAATACTTACAGAAAAAATGATGACAATAAAATTTACAGCTAAGATCTTTGCAATATATGCATTTGTCACCTCAAACCATGAGTATTTTATGGTCACCCGGTCATTGGGTGGATACTTTGTATCACAATCTCAATCTTTGCAACAAAGTGTTACCTCTGTATCGTAAGTGCGCTCTGCGTAAACTGCGTTGATACATATATAAACTAAATTAAGACACCTTGTAGGTGTTTAGTTAAAGTGTGTTATCCTAACAGTACATGTTACCGTCTGTCTAAACCTAACATCAAATTGATGTTACAACCATTAAGTACATAAAAACCTTAATAAAAATATTTATTAAGTTTAAAATATGTACATTGCATATATTAGTGATCTTCGTTATCTGGTTCACCTCATGTCACGGTCTTTTGTAGTGTAGGAGTAAGGTTTGACAGTAAAATGCATTCATGGTGTAACAAGTGCAATACAGTGTTACCTACGTTATAAATTACTGAACCCCAATAATGACGGGTCTATGTCAGCTTGAATTGACCCATCTGTTCTAATTCTACAAATGTAAAATATTAATTAAAATTAAACCTAAAAATGTTATTATTATTTACATTATACTTAACCTAAGCTCCTAAAATTGCATATGTGTGTGTGTATAAGGAACTTACTAATCATGAAATTGTATTTATTTTTTTTTCAATAATCCTTTTTTATTATTTTTCAAAACAATATTACAAATCCACTCTATATATACAGTATGTACATGATTACTTCCAATGGTTACATCCACATTGTATGTCAACATCAATTATTAACAGTAAATACAGCACTAACAAAGAAAAAAAAACAACAAAAAACCTAAGCCAACAATCTGTATTATCCTTACAACCTATAACTAATCTAAGATTGATTCTGTACTATTACTATGTGTCCTGAGAGAAAGTGGATAGGAACCTCTAGGCCAATACAATGTTGAAAATTTGCTCCCATATTTTTATACTGTTTATGTTTTTCTTGTGGTCATTGATTAACAATTTGTGCGCTAAAATATGTCTTATTGCTAGCAATCTAAAATTTTCCCACGATGTCTGGGCTGGATTTAGCCAATTTGAGGCTATGTACAATTTCATTAATAAGCAGATATTCATGATTACGATCCTTCTTGATTTATCTAAATTCTCCGGGGGAATATGAAGGATCATAAATTCCCAAGAGAGTGTTGAGTTTTGGTAGCCCATTTTTTGTAACTGCAGTTTTAATGAATTCCACAATTTATAAATGCACTTGCAACTCCAGAACATGTGTAACAAGTCAGCTGTCTGATCTAAGCATTGTGGGCATTTCGGTGAATTCTTCGAATCAAATTTGTGAAGAGTGAGACGAGTATTGTAGGCATTATTAAATATCATCAGTTGCGTAAATACCAATTTTTGAAGGGATACTGCCTTTAATGTTAGACTAAATGCCTCCAGTATCTTACTGTCATCTGCCAATACTAATTTCTCCTTCCAGTAATTTGATAAGAGAATGTGTTTATTATATTTCCTCTCTTTTATCAATTTATATGAGGCGGTTATATATTTTCTGTCCTGTAACAGAGCTTCCCACAGATTACGAGCTATATTTAAGTCCTCTTCTTTAAGTTCAAAGTTATTAAAATAATTTATAGCCAGATCTTTTAGTTGCCTCACGATGATTAGATAAGAAATGGGAAGATTCATCTCTTTTAAAATATCTTGTACTGCTACCCCCAGAAAAGAGTATAAATCAAGTACAGTTAAATCCTTTATTAGGGGGAATTTCTTTAAATCTATCAGTTGACTACCAATTGTTAAATTTGGGTTCCCATGAAAAGGTTGAAAGACCATCATATACTTTAATAAGTTTAAAGAAGTGAAAAGAGTTTGAATCGACGTTACATAGTTCTTGATATGCTCCATTAAATTGTATTTACTAAGTGTTCGATTATTTAGAAAGGGTAGTGCTTTACAGTTGATTCCCACTCCCCTTACATGTCTATAAGTTAGGAGCACCCATTTGGGTGTCCTTTTCCTACTATCACTATCAAAGTAAGTCGCCCTTAAAATCCTGTTAGCATGAATCACTAAATAGTAAATTTCAAAATCCGGTAGATCAAGCCCCCCCCCCTTGTTTTTTGGAGCCATCAATTTCTCATATGATATCCTCATCTTCCTGGGTTCCCAAAGAAATCTCCCCAGTCCTATATGAAACTGTTTAAAAAATGTTTTCGTGATTCTGAGTTGTGCAGCTCTAAAGATATATAGCATTCTAGGAAGAACATTCATTTTTATAATTGTGGCTCTTGCCATCAATGGGAACTTCAACTTACTCCATCTTTTTAGGTCCAATGTTAATTGATCCCATGTTGACTTAACATTATTCATAAAGAAATCTCTATTTTCAGTTGAGAATACAATCCCCAGATATTTTATTCTTTCTTCCGTCATTACTTGTCCTATCAGTAGTAACAATGAAAAGGGTGTGGGTGTCTTTAATGGGAATATTTTGTTTTTTTTTAAATTTAGCTTATAATTAGAGATTTTCTCAAAGTTTTCTATTGCTGTTAATATTTTTTCGGTATCAGAAACAGGTGTGGTGCAGTATATATTTAAATCATCTGCGAAGGCAGCCATCTTAATCTTTATACCATAAAGTACTGGGGAGTTATAGAAAACATTTTGCTTTATGTGTAAAAATAACGGTTCCAAATACAGATTAAATAGAATAGGAGATAATGGGCATCCCTGTCGGGTACCATTTTTGATTTGTATCCTTTTAGAGCATTTGTGATTTATAAATAAATTTGTATATGCGTTGTTGTATAATTTCCTTAACGTTAAAATGAACTCCTGAGGTATATTAAAATATGGCAGCATATCAAATAAGTATACCAAATTAACTCTGTCAAATGCTTTCTGTGCATCAATTATTAGTGCATACATATTAAGATTTTTATGCTTCGCATAGGAAATTAATGTGTGGAGCGTTAATGTATTATCAGTGGTCTGTATCACATCTATAAACCCCGCCTGTTCCTCTGATATTATTAAATTTATTACCTTTTTCAGTCTATTTGCCAGAATGGATGTCATGATTTTCATGTCTATATTCAGGAGTGATATGGGCCTGTAGTTATCTGGATTTTTAGAATCACTTTTCTCCTTCAATATCAAGATTGTCTTTGAGGCATTAAAGTGGGGATCATTAATTCTATTCAGAATTATATAATTGAAAATCTGTGAAAGTACTCTACTCAGAATCTCACTAAAAGCTTTGTAGAATTCCGAGGTCAGACCATCTGGCCCTGGGGCTTTATGAGGCTTCAGCTTCTTGATTACCTCTAAAACCTCCTCCAGTGTAATCAGTTTAATTAAGTCTCTATGGGACGCCTTATCAATATTCGGGAAAGTAATTTTCTGTAGAAAATCTTTCCTATCTTTATCTTGCAAAAGTGCCTGCTGATCTCCATAGATCTGATTAAAGATTAGTTCAAAAGTATTCATGATATCTGCCTTGTTAGTATGTGTTTTATCATTATAATTTATTTCTGTAATTACTCGTGTTGATTTCATCTGATTAATAATACGAGCTAACGCTTTCAAGGGAGTTTGGATATGATTTGTGTATTTTACTAAGTTTCTTTGTTCATAGAATGTCAATTTTCTATTATGGAGTAAAAACAGCTCTTTCTGACATTTTAATAAATCAATTTCTGTCTGTTTATTATAGTTCCTCATCAATTCCTGGTCCAATGTTTGAATTTTAGTTTCCAAGTCAAGTTGTTCCCTATTTTGCATTTTTTATAGTAAGTAGCTTTCTGAATAAAGAGTCCTCTTAATTGCGCTTTAGTTGTAGCCCATTCTATATCCATGGGGTGTCTATTTTGGGGAATGTTATGCAGTAACTGTTTGAGTGTCTCCTTACCTTCTTTTAATATATCCTCTTTAGTCAGCAAATATGGATTTAAGGACCAATTGTACCCTCGATGCCTCTTATTATTCATATTATTACTGTTTAGGGTTAAAGTGATCTTAGAGTGATCTGAGAGTTGTCTAGCTTGATTAGAAACACTAGGGCCAGCTGATATCAATACCTCTGAGATTAGAAAAAAGTCAATTCTCGACCACATTTTATGGCAGCTCGAATAAAAAGTAAAATTCTCTGCTTTTATTTGTAAGTGTGTATGCTTAAAAGGGTCATATAGTTTGAAATCAGTTTTAAGTTCCGTCAATGCTGTCATTGCCTGCTTATTAAAAGCTTTAGATGAACCTAACTTATCTAATTTAGGATCTTGATACGAGTTCCAGTCACCCCCCATCACTATATAGCAGTTAATATATGACTGTAAAATGGAGTAAATTGAAGTCATGAAATGATTCTGATTAACAGTAGGGGCATATATACTCATAAGTACTATAGGTTTATCATAAAAGATGGATGCGAGAATCACCAAACACCATCGTCCCTCTTGATCCATTTTCACATCCAAAATTTCTCCTTGAACGTGATTCTTAATTATAATTGCCACCCCTGCACTATTCATTGTCCCTTCCGCCGCCACGATCTTCCTAATCCATTTCTTATCTTTCATTGCCTCCCACTGGTCATTGGTCAAATGCGTTTCTTGTAATAAAATAAAACCTGCTGTTGACTGGAAAAATAAATGCAAAAATAGCTTTCTTTTTTCATGTTCTGGAGTCCTTTGACATTCCAAGATTCTATTGTCCACATTTAAAGCTTCTCAAAAATGTACTTCGATATCTAATATTTTTCGACAACCTTAGACTAAAGTATGTTGGCATATCATAAATTATTTGGAAGCAAAACTGCCATCCCATCCCTACCCAGTGCCTATCCACTATTCCTCTGGACCAGGATGAACATAGGTTTTTCACATTTCTTGAAACCCTCTGGCTAACTGATCTATTAACTCTACTACTTAACACTAAAACCTCATGCAAAAAACCTACAACAACTACTTCTACATCTACAAAGCTTAATCCAAACATTCCTTAATAAACACTGCTTACTAACTAACTACAGCTCTGGACATATTTTCTATAGATATACACATATACTAATTGTTCTATAAAAATCCAGTGTACCTAACTTCTATCAATATTTATATTCAGCAATAGCATAAAAACATTTTAATTTCTTGTCCTATACAATATTAAGTATTAATTGACATAGAAAACACACAATTGTTTCACATTCCACAACAATCCTGCATCCAATTTTGTTTGACTGATCTGACTGTTTTTGTTAGCTGTATTCCTCCAAAGCAATCTTACATAATGACCTGCTAACACTTGGTAAACAATGCACCCAGCAGTAAAAACTATAATTGTACATTCACTTAAAGTAACTAGTTGTACCCTTATACCATACCTAATTATATATTTTTTGGAATTTCCATATAAGGAGAAAAAAAAACAAAGAGAAAAAAAAAGCAAAGAAAATAAAAGGGCAGAAAGAAAAGACAACATAAAAGAAAAGGAAGAAAGAAAAATGTATTCACTTAAACATTTAAATAAACATTCTTTTATGTCCTTTGTTATTTTATCAACATCTGTTATCATATTTATCTAAGCATACTTATACAGTGATCTAATTGCAAGTAATATAACCTGTCTAAAAGAAGAAAAGAGAGAAATAAAAGAGAAAGAAGAAAGAGAGAAAAAAAAAGAATAGAAACTACAATACCCTATTCTGCCACTATACATTGCAATACCCTTCTATATTCATCATAGCATTCACTCAGCATTTACCTGTACAGCTATATCCTCATACAGCACCCTGAAGTCCTTTACCCTATAAATGAGTCCAGAAAGCTTTGTTTTTCACATCCACCAGTTCTTTCTTCTTCCCAGCTGTTATTCCTGTTAGGGGAGCCTCGTTTCTTCCCTTCGCGTTTGCGACGGGGGAACCAATTCGTGGACGGACCTCCTGGCTGCTCAACACTGAAATCGGTCCCCCTGCATCCTCCGAAGGACTTCCTGTTGCCTCGTGGGTTGCTAGCACTCGCTGAAGCCATAAATCTTCGTGAAAACATCGTGCTCAAGCTGGAACAATGAGATAAGCAGATAAAAAAGTGTTTCTGAAGGCCTGGTGAAAAAAGAAGAACACCCAAAGGATTTTAAAGCCTCGGATCATCGTAGATATAGAGTCCCATTCTGGCTGATGCTGAAGAAATCCTGGATGAACTGTTCACACTTCCGATGGTGGCAGAGCCTTGAAAAGCCTCAGAAAGGTAGGTCTTGCTTCTTTTTTCGTGCTTACTGAGTATTTAATGCCATCCACTGTAAAGATTAAACTATTGGGATATTTCATTTGAAACCTGATACTTTTATCAATCAGAAACTTGCAGTATGGAGCCAGCATTTGCCTGGATTGTCTTATTTGTGTTGGTAAGTCCTGTGCTATGGAAATTTTATTATTTTGCCACATTATAGATTCACCAGTTTTTTTTATGGTTAGAAGTATTTTGCTCACATCTTGATAGTTCAATATTTTGACATAAACAGGTCTAGGTGTATTTGAAGCTTGTGAGTCTCTGAATGCTCTATGTGCCCTTTCTATGACAATCTGTTTGACATCATCAGAGTCCTTAAGCAGTATTCCAAATATTTGTGCAATGGAAGTGTTCAGATCATTATATTGAATTGATTCTGGGATCCCTCTGATAATTATATTGCTGCGTCTGGATCTTGCTTCCAAATCCAGAATTTTGTTTTGCATCATTTGAATGTCTGCCCCATGAGAATCTGTTCTTTTAGTGAGCATTATTATTTTGTCTTCATTTTCAGCTATTCTGGTTTCCGCTTTCTCCATTCTTTCCAGCATCCGAATACATGTGGCACTAAATGTAAGCATTTGAGATGTTAAGTCTTTTAAGGCTTCCTGTATAGGTAACAGCGCTGATTTAATTTCTTCCATGGTGACCGGTTGATCAGGTTTACTTGTTACTCCTGCTTTTGCAGTCTCCTGTTGTTTAATTGTTTTCTGTCTTTTGATTATGGATTCTTTCTCCGGCGATTGCAATGCTGACAGTTTAGTTTTTGTAGTTGTAGTTTCCATATTTTTGTCTTCTTTTGACATTGTGAAACGCTGTAAATAGATTTATATCCAGAGGAAGAATTTCAGATGAGAGATAGCTCAATCCTTTGTTTGGTGCTCTGTTCAGAGTCAAACTAACAATCAGTTCCAATCCTGCTATCACCAAGTATTTTTTCCCGATTTTTCTTTCTCAGAAGCAAAGATGAGTTCTAGTAGTTTAGTAATTGCTGCCAATTAGCATATTAACTCCGAATATATCTCCACAGGGTTGATTTTTTTCTCTGGTATTTGAAGAGCTGTAGAACTGCAGTGCTTATAGAATGGCGGCCATCTTTGAATCATGAAATTGTATTTATGTGTGTATGTATTGCACAAAAATTGTTCAATACCATACTTAAATCAATTATACTAAAATTAAAATTCAAGAGATTATCAATAGTTTACAGTAAATGAAATCAGTGACTTCTATCCAAATTCTTTAACCTTAAAATACAAAGAATTGAGGACATTTTGTTAATGCCTGGATAGGCACATGCATGCGTTGTAAGTTGCCACATAAGTTCTAATCTTTCTAAAAGGAGACTATCTGGACCACCTCTTTCATCTGTTTTGATTTGATCAATAACTCAAAACTTAAAACTGTGTCCTACATGTTCTGTCATGTGTCTTGCCAATGCATTATCTAATTTACTGGATTTTATACTATATAGGTGTTCATACATTCTTTCTTTAAGTGTTCATAAAGTTTTACCTATATAGAAAGCCTGATACTGTTGGCATTTAGGCCAGCAATAAATGGTCCTGGAGTGTAAAATAATTATAGCCAATACATGAGTATAGCTTCAAATAATCCTTTATTAAACACAGACTGGTTTCATCAACAAATGCCTTCTTCAGTGTATCCAAATAATAAAAAAGAGACCCAAATCTCCTGAGTATTTATAGACCCACCCCACCTATGAAATTAATAGAATATTCCCACCAGTGTATAATAAAAGGAAAATATACCAACATTTTAAACAGACTTATGATCAGAATAAATAGATGCGACCACATGTAAACAGAATATCACATATAGGAGAACAAATTCCGAATTATTGCTAAGATACACATTAAAAAATATGAAAAATAAATTTAAAAAAATAAATATAAAAAAGACACACAATATGCCCATATGTTGAAACAAATAACTAACTGTAGCCTTCAGAGAGTGAACTTGAATTCTGCTTCTTCAGCAAATTTTAGATTTAACAATCACCCAAGCTCATCACCTAATCAGCAGGATAGAGTTAACTTGGGTAGTAATGTTAGAAGTACAAGAGATGACAATAACACCTCAGGGCTTATTGGGACTCTTAACTTATCAGCGTGGTTACAAGAACCTGTTCATGTTGGCAACATTGAACATATGACAACACAAGAGAACCTGGCTGGAGGTAATATTTCGATTGTCACAAATCTTAAGTCACTTGACCATATTTTGGTCAAATAGAAGAAACTACAGTTGGAAGTTTCTTACTTTAAAGAATGTGTAAAAGAAAAAGTAGTACCCAAAGGATTAAGATCTTGGCAGTACCCGACAAGCTTAGAGGAGGGGGTCAATGTTTCATAGTGGCCTAATCAACATGTTTGATAGACACAGAATAGAAGTCCTTGAATTAATGACCAAACATTATCAATCAAACCTTGAAATGTTAGCCATAGATATAGAGAAAACTGATAGAGAAATAACCAGTAGTTCTGATTTTGAACGCTATAAATTTGATTACAACAGAATTTTTGAAAGCATTAACCAACTTATGGATAAATTAACGTCAACAAAAGAAAAGAAAATGCAACGTGACAGATTGGCCTATAGGAATGGGACAGCATATCCCAAACCACCGCCTTCCCAAGTGTGGAGACAGAAGGAAACATCATTTAGAACGGAAACAAATCTAGGACCACACGTTACCGAGGAAACCCCCCACCAGTAATGGAAAGAAGTAACGACCAGCATAGTTATCGTGAAGGGGAAGTACATAGAAGTGAAAGAATTATGCAAAAGAATAATTCCACCAACACAGATAACACTAACAACAATAACATGAAAAACAATCCCCAGGATTCATGAATCCTCCGTATAAGACTAAATAAGTCTTACTCGGAGGCTGCAGTTGAACGGTATGATGTAAGCATGCCATGAATATTCATGAGGGCACTCTGACTCAACCCCAAGTCTAACACGGACCGTGCAGGCAAGCAGGGGGCATGTCCGACTGCCGAGCACTGTAAAGGTCCATGCCCCTGCAAGTGTGTGAAATGCTAAATGTCAACACACAAGAGTGAGTCTGCTCAAATGTCCATGTACCCAACACCACACTCCCTGACATTGTAAACCCTCAGCACAGTTATAAAAAGTAAAACATTATTTTTTTATTTTCTAATTCCCAATATAGCTGTCTGTATTTGCGAGTGTGTGTGCGGGTGTGCCCATTGCTTAGTTGCAGTTAGCAATCTCGACATGGAAGAGCATAATAAGGAATGTGTATGCAAATTACACCAAATAGTAATAGCGTAGTGGTAGAGCATGCGCACAAAGAGGAGGCATTCATGGTTCGAATCCCACCACTCCTCTTCTTATTTTATGTTCAAAATGAGTATATGAAATAAGTCCTGACAGGTATGATAAAACTTTTACTAAAAAGCATTGAAATGGCCTATGTATCAGTGAACAAAATGTAAAGTTATAAAGGAACCTGACATATAATTGTCCGCAGTTAAGCAGCGCTTTACCTAGCGCAATGTAGTTGCCCATAGCTTAATCGCGCTTTACCAAGCACAATGTAGTTGCTCATAGCTTAATCGCGCTTTACCCAGCGCAATGTAATTGCCCATAGCTAAATAGCACTTTACCCAGCGTAATCGGTTTGTGCAGAGGTGTGCACTGCTCCAACTCGTGCACCGACAGGCAATGTGGAGCAACATAGAGCAAAGTTGCTTAAACACAGCCACGCCCCCCAACCAGTCTGGACAGTAGTAAAATAAAAAGCAATGATAAGGTTTGAACCCAGGACACTGCGCACCATAATCAAAGTACTGAACCACTAAGCCACGCCCACTTAGGGTAAACATCCACTGTTAACATATATATATATAGTAATAAATGTTAGATTAACCATTGCTAAGCAGGTCTGCTGTCAGCCAAGAATATGCAAAAATGGCCAATCACAGAAAAGTGCGGGAAATGTGGCATATTTAAGCTGCATAGGCGGGAATACTCACCATAACTGATTGTAGCTCCCATCTGCAGTTAGAATGTCTGGTGCTGGAGAGGGTACATGCTTTAGAGCGCAACGCTGGGACATCGAGGAGTCAAGATACATGGTTTGGCTCTTAGTCCATCGGCATGAGACTCGACTCCTGCAGGTCCAGTTCCAAGGAACAGAGCATAAGGCAGAGGCTTGGAACCGGTTGGCTCATGAACTCACCAGTGCCACAGGTGTCCCTCGGACTGGTGAGCAGGTCCGTCACCACCATGCAGACCTGAAACGACGGAAGCAGGACCTTCTGAACCAGTGGATCCAGGAGGCCTGTCATATGCATGATGCCCCACTACTTAGTAGGTAGTCATGGAATGCAGTATGTAAGACAAGCTAATATAGTCTAAATAATGTATAGGTATGTCTTAATATCCCTTCATTTACTCCACAGCTGCAGCTGTTCATGCTATGAATCAGCAAGCCTATGCAGATAGGCTGCTAAGGCTGCGCCACCAGGCAGGTTAGTAAATATTCTGCATGTATTGTTATATAATATATGTGAGAGAGCATGACAAAAGTGTCGTATCTCACTAATACAGCTATCAAATGACCTGAATAAATCCTCTGCATGTACTGTTATATAACAAATGTCAGTGAGCCAGAAATAGAGTGTACTAACCCAGCAATCAAGGTAAAAGAAGTGTGGAATACTATCTCTGCATGTACTGTCATATAATATAAGTGAGCAAGCCTGAAAAAGGGTGTTGTAACCTATCAATAAAGGTATAATATGTCCTGAATAGGTCTCCTGTAATATCAAATAAAGGAGAGAGCTTATAGAAAAGAGTGTTCAATGTATGCTCAGATATGCTCAGAATTGGTCCAAAATGATACAAAAATCACTGAACCCACAGACATTGCCAACATACTGGCAGACAGGTTCAGTGCAAACTTCACCCCCCTCTCCCCCCCTAAAGGAGAGATAACTATCCCAGCGGAGTGTAGCCTCCCAGACATCTCAAATGCGCAGGTGAAAGCTGCTCTCTCTAAAGCTAAAAACACAGCATCAATGGGGCCAGATGGTGTCCCCAGCTGTGTGCTACACGAGCTAAATGAGGAATTAAACCCGCACATAAGGCAGCTGTTTAATCTCAGCCTTACCACAGGATACGTGCCCAAGGAGTGGGGTACGGCAACTGTGATCCCACTCCACAAAGGCGGTGCCTCTACGGACCCTGGTAATTACCGCCCCATAAGCTTAAAAAGTCTAGCCTGCAAAGCTATGGAGAGGGTCATAATGGAGCTCATAAACAAAGATATAGGGGACTTGCAGACATTGGACCCGACCCAGTTTGGCTTCGTCAAGGGAAGATCATGCCTTTTGAACTTGGTCGACTTCTTTGAAACAGTCACCAAGGCCATTGATGAGGGAAAGGCAGTCCATACAGCCTACCTTGACCTTGCAAAGGCTTTCGACACAATACCCCACTCGGGTATTGTAGAAAAACTTACCAGCTTAAATGTAAACCCATATGTCACAAGATGGGTTGCAAACTGGCTTAAGGACAGAACCCACAGGGTTAGAGTTGCTGGCGCTATGTCAGACTCCAAGCTGGTCACAAGTGGTGTCCCACAGGGCTCGGTCCTTGGCCCCCTATTGTTCGGCATCTACTTCTCAGAAGTACAGGCCAACATGGGAGGACTTTGGCTGACAAAGTTTGCAGATGACTGCAAACTGGGTGCCATAGTGGAAAGTGCATCGGACACGGATATCCTTCAGAAGGGACTCACGGAAACAGATAGCTGGTTCCAGAGCCATGGCCTGAAGTTAAACGCCAAAAAATGTATAGTCATACCCTTCGGGAAAAACAAGGTAACCCCAAGCTACCATATAGGTGGCAATCCACTAAGCACAGAAGAGGTTATCAGGGACCTGTGGACCCAGGTTGACAGTGGCCTTTCTTTTGACACTCAGGTTGCTAAAGTGGTTAGAAAGACCTTCTACATTGCCCACCTGATCATGAAGGCATTCACATCCAGATCTAGTGAGGTCATTGTTCCCCTGTACTCTTCACTTATCAGACCAATGATTGAGTACAATGCCCCATTCGGGATGTATCTCACCCGACATCTGCAGCAATTGGAGAGACCCCAAAAGTTCCTCAACAAAAGGATAAAGGGACTCCAAAATCTGTCATATGCTGCCAGATTGAAGAAACTCCAGCTCTATTCAGTCGCATACCGTCTGCTCAGATGTGACATGTGCCTGACATACAAGGCCATGTCCAACCTGGAATTAATGGACATGCTCCACCTCAAAAAATCCAAATCCACCAAAACCACTAGAGCAAGCAACTTAAACCTTAGCACGGACATAAATAGGACATGCTGGAGGGATAGATTTATCACTCAGAGACTCCCTATGCTGTGGAATAAAATCCCAGTCCATGTGAGGCAGAGCACCTCGCTGGCTCTGTTCAAGAGAAATCTTGACCTGTGGATGGGAGATCGTAGGTTTTCCCCGGGAATCATCTCTGTGCCACTGCTGGACAGAGGCACAACAAACTAATGGGCACAGTATTTTTTCATATAAGGGGTGGCGTAAGCCACAAAAATTTGGGCTAGGCTTATAAATGCCTTAGGGCAAATAGCCTAGTATAAACCTATGAACCTATGAACCTATGTAATTAATAAATGTATAATACTTGGAGTGTCTGTGTCACTTACTTTGAAATGTTGTTGTAGCCTTGCATTAAATAAATAGTACTGTTTTATTAGGTGCTGTCAACCCACAGTTGTGCAGTTCCATATGAAGTGGATGAATGAAGTGCCAGTAGCTGTGAAGCATATAACATTAATTCCCTGAATAAATTCTCTGCATGTAATGTTATATAACAAAAGTCAGAGAGCCAGGAATAGAGTGTAGTAACCCATTAATAAAGGTAAAATAAGTCTGGAATACTATCTCTGCATGTACTGTCATATAAAATAAGTGAGCGAGCCTGAAAAAGAGTGTTGGGACCTATCAATAAAGGTATAATATGTCCTGAATATGTCTTCTGTATGCACTGTAATATCAAATTAAGGGGAGAGCCTGTAGAAAAGAGTGTTTAATGTGAATAATAAAGGTCTAATACTTGGAGTGTGTCTGTGTCAGTTACTTAGAAATGTTGTTGTACCTTTGCATTCAATAAATAGTACTGTTGTATTAAGTGCTGTCAACCCACAGTTCTGTAGTCTCATATAAAGTGGATGAAGGAAATGCCAGTAGCTGTGAAGCATATAACAGTCCTCAACAGTTGTTAAATGTCTGTCATGCATAGGTAAATCTGGCACACGAGTAGCTTGTCAAGGTGTTCACCAGAAATGTGAGTGTGCTCCATGAAATGTAGGGTTCTGTAGAAAATTAAGTGAAAATGTCACGTGAACACATCCAGATGTGTAGATACATCAATATACAAATAAAATACAAGTATGTAGCAGTAACAGCTGCAGCTTGGACAGTTACTATGTCAGATATATGTCAGGTATATAATGAACTAGCCAAACCCATTACACAATCTAATGCATGTTGTCTAGTGTAATAATACATGTAGGAGATATACACCTGCAGTCAATAGGAATGTAGTGTAGAGTAAAAGTACTAATAATATCTTAATGGATGTTTCTTTATACCCCCTACTCCAGGTGCATAAACAATGCAATTCCACACTTCAATGGGTATGTGTAATCTCATAACATTTGTTGGGACATATGTCCTATTGTTCAATAAAAATCTTTTTTTTCTTTGATGCATGTGCCCTGTTCAAACACCACAATATTGGTGGCCTGTTGCCACCAATCATCCCTGCATGCTGTTGTAATGTCCACTGTTGTTCAACATATGCATGTGTTATGCTTGCTGTTCAACTGTTGTAACCCTGGTGCGTTGGGTTAATGGGAATATTACTGCATGCTGTTACAACTAATTTTGAATGCTGTTGACTATGTTGTAATTAAACACACCAAATCACAGAACGTATGGGAAGGCCAGTCCCAGTGGACCCACCTGTCCCTCCTCAGCTGGCGATTGCACCTGGCACCAGCATGTCCAGTGCCCAGCCCGGACTACCCTCCTCCATTGGTCCTGTGCCACCTTCGGGTGGAAGCACTGCAGGGGATGGGACTCATCCTCCCTGCAAGCGTGGGCGGAGAAGGGCCACCTGTCACCCTCCGAAGGGGCCAGGTTGTGGTGCGTAGGGAGATCCAGCATTTAGTCGCTGATCCCCTATGCCAGCTCGAGACAAGAGTGTCGCGACTCGCAGGTGAGCCTGCCCCTCCTACGCAGCCCCCAGCACAGTGACCCTCGGGTCTGTGAAGGTTCAGTGGTGAATACCCATGGATGGGGATCTCAGTCCCACTGTTACCATTTGTGGGCTCATGGGCTTACGATTTGCAAACATCCATCCCGTCAATTGTGTTCACCCACCCTATGTGTCATACTCCGCCCCTGTATGCATCTTGTTTGTCTTGTCTGTTTACCTCGCCAACCTACCTCCCCAAAAATACCTACTTCCCCTACCTCACTTTCCACTCTCACCTGAAAAAAAAAAAGGGCAATCTGTACCCACAAAAAAATTACGCCACATACAAAGCTGCCCATTTTGCACACATGTCCACTGGACATGTAAACTGATAATTATAATTGGCAGTACAACATACTTTGTTGTCGTCACCCCTCTCCCCGGGGTGGAAGGATTCAAAATTACGTCAAAATGCATTTACATTGCATATGCACAGCTGTTGCTGTTAAAGAAATGGGCAGCTATGGACCTTCCCTACACCCGTCCTGCTCATCCCGAGCTTGCTTTCCTACTGTTTTCCCTCTTTGTGCCCCCTTTTTCACCACTTTCCTATCTCCCCATTTTCTTTTTTTCAAAGAAATTAGTGCGGGGGTTAGCGGGAGTAAGCACTTTTAAGCAGTAGTAAGCGGGTTTAAGCGAGTGTGCGCATGTGTGCGCTAAGCTTAGCATCACTAAGCATTGCGCAAACCCGCTTACAACTGCTTAAAAGTGCCTTAGTCACTCTATGTCAGGGCCCTTGCTCTACTCATCAGCAAAATAAAACAACTCTGTCAGTCTCAATCCCCAGACCTTGGACACACTAGACTGCATGAAGTACCAGTAAGCCACAGCAGATACACAAAAACCTGGTGCTGAAATAAATATATCATGCATTACAATGAGTGAATGTAAAGGAAAAATAGGAAGGCCATAACAAAAAGCTTGTTCTGTGGATCTTTACCAGCAATAGTTGTGGAATTGCATTACATGACTGTGATGTGAGAAGCAGCCATGCAAACAGCAAATAATGTTACAGAGGCACTTTACAACCCCCACACAGTATCAAAGCAGGACAAACAGTGGCATATCTGATTAGGGCAGAGCCCATACCTAGTAACTGTGACTACTTTTCAGGGATGTCCCTGTGTGAAAAATATTTTAGCTGTGTCCCACTGAATCCCTCTGAAAAGTACTGCCATCAGTCAGAAAGGTGGGGTATTACACAATGACTACTGACAATAATAACAGTAGACACCGCCCATACTTGATAAAAGGAGTACTAATCCATATGCACTGATTCACTCAAGTCTACACTTACTGTCCCTATTATGTGTAAGGTGTGCCTCACTTTTAACTACCTATCCCTGACTCGATGCAAAGATGTATCTGAGTGTTTAATAGGCCTGTGAGAGGCACAAACACACAGGCATATAAGCTATTCTGCTGTTACACACTCTGCAAATAGCTTTGGTAGGACCCCCACAAGCATACCCTTATGTAGGAGTACAACACAGAAATACCAAAGGATGTAGCCATGTACTGGTAACAACTGCCTATTACAATGCCATTGTAACAGTCCTGAAAACACCTGTGAGTTGCACAGACAAAGAATACCAGTGTAACTTCTGGCTAACATCTGGATAGGTTCACAGTTGTGAACTATGCAGACAGACCACCTGCCTTGATAAGCTAACAGGTACACACCAATCCTTTAAGTCCAGTAAGATAATATTCACACAATAATACATAATGCTCTCTGTATGTAAGCACCCCCCCTCCACAATTAAAATATACTTGTGTTTAGGGTCTACCAAGGGTGTGGGTAGGCATACTCAGTACTGGAATTGTCCAGTTGTCCTGATAACCCTGTGTTAATGTCAACAATAAAAAACACAAACCATGCAGCAGTGAGTACATTAATATTCATAGTATAACAGTTCACAAACAGTTCATGTGCCAAAAGAATACTTCTCAATAACTACATTTGTATGGCAGTTAATTATATGAGTACAAAAGAAACTACATAGTCACATAAATGTTGTGTAAGCATTTGTAGGGGTGAGTTAAACTCTACACTGATAGCTCTGTACTTGAAGTGGCAACAGTCAAGTCTGAGTACAACATGTACATCACTGACTACACCTCTAGCTTCATTTATAAGATGTATACCAACCTTCTGACTTACACAACAGTGTCCACAGCAAACAAGCATGGGCCCCATTCTGAAAATCTGAAAGGGCTACGCCTACATACCTTAGCAATTTATAGCATTGGGTTGCTATGACAGTGAGTACTGCAATTACCACTCAGCAGGCTGTATGCATTTACCAAATGCTGGGCAACAATTGGTGCAGAGAGCATCACATGCACATGTGAAGATACCTATAAAAGCAGATAGTACTTGCTATCCCCACATGGAATCATTACACATTGCACGTTCCAGATAGTGAACAACTCCAAGCAGGAAAAAAACAAAACAAAATAAAAATTAAAAACAAACAACAGTACATTTCTGTACTTAATAAAAAAAAACACATCAAAGCATACACAGACGGACCTGAAAGGGACATACAGGTATGTAACAGTTTGTAGTTACTGGCAAGTAGTACATGTTTATGGTTAGTACTGTAGATCCTCTGAAACATGCATATGTGGCAGCAGTAGGTATGTATGCACTGATGCCATGCATAAGTATTGTCATGGAGAAATTGTTGTGTAGCTGTGTGCAGTGGGACATAAGTGTGACATTTGTAGCTCAGCAGTACATGTCAAACATCTGAAAATGTTATCTATGGTCTGTACAGTACTGCGTTTAATGGCAGTTCGGGGGAGTACTGCTAACACCTATATAAACTTGGATGTCACAGAGTAAGACATGCATGATAGTCACATAATGTGTAGCTTAGCATTGGCAACTGATGTAGCAGGCTAGCATAGTAATGTATCATTTGCAGCTATGTATACCCTTGTACTATTACTGTATGCACACATGTGACAACTGTCCATGTTGTAGCAAGGCTCAACAGGTCATACATGAGGTATATGGTCTTACAACAGTGTGGACCTTGTGTCTGTATGGCACACACATATGTCGATATACATGTGTGTCTGATTTATAAGCATCTGAACATGTGCATAGAGCAAGAGACATACTGCAATTGTTTGTGAAGGGCGGACATTTATATGTTGCTGCAGATTGTTATGTGTGTATATATATATATATATATATATATATATATATATATATATATATATATATATGTAGGTTGTAGTGTGTGTCAAACAAGACAGCATACAGTGCTGGCATATGACATGTGTTGTTTAAACGCCGTTGGTATGAATTGTTAGGTATATAGTCTTCCAGATAGGGGGTCCTGCTAAACATATATGGGCTGTGAACACCTTCCATTCATTCCGCACAAGACTGTGCAATTTCATTACATAACTTTATCCCACTCAACCTGTGCATAATTGATAATCCCACCATGAAAGGTGGACTGTATATGTGCCGATATGCATATTTATGTGTACACCAGTGGATGTTCAAATGTACGCTCCAGCTGAATGTTGTACATGCATTGCCATCCCTGTTGTTAAAAGACCTGTACCCATGAACTAACACATAGGTGGTAGTGTACTCAACACCGAAGGTGTGATAAGAGACTACAGGACACAGATGGACAATAGTGTCCTTAATGATGATCACTGTGCCACACTAGTCATGTAAACCTAGTACAGTCCACATCTCATCAGTAAATGTGTGTCATCCATGGAAACAGAGGTCAGTGTTCCACTCCACTCATCAGTCATAAAACCCATCATAGAGTACAATGTCCCTGTTGGTATGTACCTCAAAAGACATCCACAGCAACAGTAGATGCCAGACACATACCTCACAAAGAGTATTACAGGACTCCAACAGATGCCCTATGCTGACTGTCTTACAAAACCACAGCTACACTGTGTCGCATGCCGCCTACCCAGAGGCTACCCCTGCCTAACATACAAAGCTATGGCAAACACACAGGTGTTGGACGTGCTCCATGTAAACAGATGGAACACCAGACAAGATACACACTCCACTGATCTACACCTTGTATTGTAAAAAGCAGAACATGCTCGACTAGCACATTATCATCACAGACACATACCATACTGTGGAACCAAATACCTATCAACAGCATATGAAGATCCTCATTAGCAGTTACCATGAATAACCATGATGATTGCATGTGAGATAGGAAACACAACCCAGTAATCACCCCTGTGTCTCTGCATGACAGGGGCACATGAACCTACATTACATGGATGTTGTAGTGCAGGGTACCATATGTCTAAGGTTCCATAGGCCCTATGGATAACAGCCTATCAGCTACCTAGGACACGATACACACACGCATGTACCTGTTGCATCACATGCTATGTGAGGTTGACTGTGTGTGATGGAGAATGTGTATATGAATGTGTCAATGATGTGTATATGTGTGATAGCCTAGTGGGAATCTGTGTATACCATGGTATGTAGGGTTGTAGCTCTAATCCCATCAAAAAGTCCGTATGCTATTGCCAGGCAGGAAAAGCAGTATGGCATACATTGTGACGTAGTCCCATGGTGTTGATTGGAGTGTGCCATTGTAGGCTAAAGCAGTATATGTATGCTTATTGATTGTTAACACTAGTGAATACAAGTCACGTATGGACTGTAGTACTACCTGAAGCTGTATGCCTCAACTGCACAGAATGGTTCATATCCACATGGCTTGGTAACACACTTTTGTTCATTACCTGTAGTCCTCACACATTACATACCTCAGGCATGAGGTTATGTAGGTGCTGACACACAGTGATGTATGGTACACAGGCAAATGTAATCTGGGTTGCCATACCTTTGTGTCTTGTAGGTATGTCTGATGTGTGTGTGGGTATACCTGTAACATGGCCTCGGTGGTATGTGTGTCACAGGATATAGGTGTGTATCTAGCAACATGTATAGTGTAGTACAGTAGTATGCCACCTATAGTGATGAATGTGCACATATGTTACTGAGGGGTTTGCTATCATCAAGTAGTGTGGTGTACTGGTAGTACTGTAACCGTACTGTACATTGATTTCAATGGATGACAAATGTCTGTATGCATTAGCTTCATATACACCTGCTGTGGCTAGGTGTTGCATTGTGTCACATACAGTGTGCCATTTACTGTTGTATAGTCTTACATACTGGTTTCACTTTGTGGCTGTGCAGAACATGGTTTGGTATATAGTATGTGCCAGGCACTGTCAGGCAGCTGTGGGCGTAGCAGTCATATGTGGTATTAAAAGTGTGTATCTACTGACAGCCAATAGGTTGCTATATATGGCATTTCATTGATGTCTGTACATTAGATTGTTGAGTGTGCCACATGACTTGCTCACAATTACTGTTTAATTGTCTTCCAGGGTTATGTCACACAACAGAAAGCCAGCCTATTCCACTGAGGAGGAGGAAGTTATCTCAGATGCACTCATCCAACATTATAACCTTCTGTTCTCAAGATCCTGCCAGGACCAGCACAGTCGCACTGCACTATGGCAGGATGCTGTCCATTGGGTGAATGATATAGGCATGCATAACCGGACTTATGAGCAGGTACACCATCACTGCAGTGATTTAATCAGACATGTCCGGCAGCATGCCTCCGATGTCCACAAACAACAGCTTTCCACAGGTGGTGGTGCTGCTACACACACCCCCCCCCTCACCAGAGTGGAAGAGCTGCTCCTCAGTGTGGTGGCTCCTGGCCAACCAGTACAACACACCTGTGTCATCATGGAGGTCGGAGTCAGCCAGCACAGCGATAACAAGCGTGCAGGTAACATGGCATATCCATAGACCACTGTTATCCCAAGTGTTATAATATGCATTAATCAGATGTGTACTGTGTATGCAGAATATGTGGAGCCTGGTGTAATGCGATACTGATAATTCAGGACATTATCTGTATGCCTGTGACTGTCACCACATGTACTACTGTATAATTGCAGACTGACAGCAGCAATGCCATAGTTGTTGACACTGACATACTGTCTCATATCCTTGCAGGTCCCTCTGGTGTGATAGCAAGACAGCAGACACATGCTGGTGAGTGGCCTACAGTCAATATAGCATAAAACATGTGCATGTCATAGGAGAGTTGTAGGCCATATACACATGTTAAACACCTACACATAGTGCATGCTCTGCATGTCCTCAGTGTGACTATGCACTTCCCAGTGACATGAGTAGCTGACTCATACACATGCAACACACAGAGCATCACAAACAAGTGGGGTACACTGTAGTGGACATTGTATAGGCAGAGTCAATACACATGCACACAACATACACCACTTTGTCATATGCAGTATGTGTTAATATGATACACATGGCAGGGTCTATATTATATCCTCGAATACTTAAAAAAGCGAATGCTGATTGATTTAACTTATTTTCGCGAAACTGCAAAATATCGAAGCAGCAGAAACTCAAATTTTTTCCTAGGGAAAGAATTCAGTTGTCCGTTTCTGTTGCTTTGGTATTTTCAGTGTTATGGTGGAAAGTTACCGGTCGGATTTAGGTAAGTGTGCGATTGTGTGGATGTGAGTGTTAGGGTGATTAAGGTGAGTTATGGTTAGGGCTCGGGTTAGGTGTGTGTGCGATTGAGTGGACAAGAGGGTTAGGGCGGATTTAAGTGAGTTAAGGTTAGGGAGCAGGTGAGGTGAGTGTGCAATAGTGATGGACCTTAGGGTTAGGGTTAAGGTAAGTGGGTAGTTAGTGGTGTGTGCATAGTTTAGTGTAGGGTTAGGTATCAGATTTTAGGTGTATGTGTGTGGATTTCTGTTTGTTTGGTGTGCTTGTGTTGTGTGTATGTGTTTTGGATCAGCGATTTTTTTCCCTGGGAAAAAAATCGCTGATCTGACAGTTCGAGAGTGTAAGCTTTCGGTTAAGTTAGGTTGATCAATCAGCGTTCGCTTTTTTAAGCATTCGATGATATAATATAGACCCACATGGCGTATGTAGACACCTGCTGTAAGGTCATACTCCAGTATCCCATATGCCATGAACACAGCACACATACTATACCTGGGGGTAGAGGCCTATCATGGGGTGGTGTGAGATGCATCAACACACAACACATTCATGTTAGGCAATGCTCCCTATTGAACACCTGACATGCTCATGTAACAACTGTCTGTGAACTGTTAAATGTAGCCTAAGTGGTGCAGGTCAGGTACAGCAAGATAATTGCCAGTGTGACATGCATCAGTGGCCTTGAGTGACCACATGATGCTGCCTGATGATGGCTCATGGTACTACACTACATCCAGTTACAGTACCTGCAGTACTACACATAGCATTCATTGTTATACACCTGACAGTTGTGTGCATCCGGACATGTTTTGTATACCTATGAGTGATGGTGCACAGGACATCGGAAAGTGGTTCAGACTTGCAGTGCAATGTTGTATCCATGTACACATTGTGTACCAGGGTGAGGCCAATCATTGAACAACACGCATGCATCAACGACATGTATACTGTTATCAACAAAGACTCTCTACACTCGCACTGCATGCTGTTGAGCAACACACATCCTGCATGCTGGCACGTGTGATAGGACTCATTGGCTTGTGATGCTGTACTCCACCACCAACCACTAACGACTATGTTCCATATTGCTGTTGGTGTGTGTCAACTTGAATGTGTAGTGTATTAGTGTGCATGTGTGCATGTGTGCATGTGTTTGTGTGCATGTGTTCACGTGTGCATGTGTGCATGTGTGCATGTGTGCATGTTTGCATGTGTGCATGTGTTCCTGTGTTCATGTGTTCATGTGTGCATGTGTGCATGTGTGCATGTGTGTGAACATCCTGTACAGATGGTAAAGTGTGCTTCCGGTCTCCTCTCACAGGTGCTGAGGTATTGTTGGATGGGTGCAGCAGGGAATCTGAGGTCACTGCCACAAATAGTGACCATGATGATACATGTGTAGTGGCACAGGCATGTTTGACAGGGTCTGTCGGTGGTTCACCAATCGACAGTACACAGCTTTCCACCCCATCTATGCGAACATACATACTGCCATTACATCCCTCAACACCAATGGCCTAAGGTGAGGAACAGCATACGGTAGGCATTCACCAGAAAAGTGTGGTATCTATGGCACATGCAACCCCACACAGCAGCCATGCCCAGACACCCAGAACAGTACCACATAGGCATATGTCCCGTGGTTCTCGTGGGAGCATCGCTGGTCATAATGCCACTGGCAGGTGTGCCTGCACAGGTCTCACAACCTCAGGTATGTTCCGGGCTTTGATGCAAGCACAGGCACGTATGGAATGGTACACCAGGCAGGGACTAAGGGCACAGAGGGCTCATAACACCGCGATCAATGACAGTATCTGTGACCTTGCCGGTGCCATCCGCAATTACACCGATGTCATTGATAGACGTTGGGGGGAGACACTAGATGTCCTCCGCAATGTTATGTCCATGTGCCAGGACAGTGCACGATGTTTGGGCTGTCGACGTGGATGTCTGCCAGCAACATCATCAGCTGGCAGTCGTTGCAAACAACACACAAGTGCCAGCTGCTACCGTAGTGCCAGTACCAGCCCCAGCAATGTTGTGGCTGGGCTGTCGGTAGACCGTCCGAGATGACCACATGCACGTGGCTCTGGCCAGTCCCAGCAGGGACATGGGTCCAGTCAACATCCCTCTGCCTCTGACGATAGTACACAGTCTGGCATAGTACCCAATACTGTCCGTGTCACCCCTGCCAGGCAAGGGTACTGTGTCCATGGCTGGAGACAGTGATGTGTACAGCCTGGCAGGTACAGTCTGTGGCTATCCCACAAACTCCCATATTTGGCATCCACAAGGGGGTACTGTGTGCATGCAGACACACACACATACTACCAACACGTAGGGCTAACACATACACACACACATATCACATCAGCACTGACCCATACTGTACTGTTGTCCCTCACACGCACACACAAACACACACACACACACACACACACACACACACACACATACATGTTGACTGGATGGGTCATTGTCAGGCTCTGGAAAAACAATCATACACCCTGTGCATATGATGACACTGTGCCACCTCCTGTCATCTGTGACATTGATGCAGGAACAGGATATCATGGTGCTGATGCACAGGGTGACCTACTAGCAGTGTAGCAATGTTAGCATGTTGTGAACAGTAAAGTGTAATGATATCCTTGTAGGTGTATCTGAGCAGACATGATGCATCACAGCACTGATTATCAATTTAGTATTGTTTACACCACTGTTAATTCCAAACATGGATTGTCCACACATGTGCTGGTTGGCTGATGTGTGTGGCACTGGCAGCATGTGTCAGTGAGTGGATGTTATGTGTGTGATGTGTGCAGTACAGATTTCAAGGTGTACATTTGTGAACATGGTGAAGATGCACTGTTTGCATGTATGTGCATGGTGGGCACATGGGAAGGGTGACATGCCCTGTATTACACAGTGTTAATACTTCATATTTCCTATCAGTGTCCAATATGCATGTCACTACACATATGTCACAACTTGGGTACACGTGTGTATGACATGGTATGACACTATGCTGTGGGTGATACTGTTGATATCGGTCATTGGTTAGCATTCTGGTAGTGTACATAACCTCAACAGCCTGATTTTACACAATCATTAGATGATGTCTCGACAACTGACACAGCTGTAGGATACACAGTAGCATTAGAATCTTTCCGGTATTGTACTATACCAGTTACCAGTGGTAATGACCACCACACATTCCCGTGACCACTCCTGTTTGGCATGTGTCCGTCCTAGGTACAAACAGACACACTAGGGATATGTACGTCCACATCTGGTGATGCATACAGTGGCCTACAAAGCATTCCCTGGATTAGACACTTATCCTCCACAAGGGTATCATACAGACAGATACCTGTTGACAAATCCATGTTGTGAAGCTATGAGCCAACAATAGCATAGTCATCTACATTTACTACACATAGTATCCTGATAGTACCACATTGGTCATAGCACACAACATGTAGCAGAGGTACCAATGTGTACAAACAGCCACATGTGATTTCATCTGTCCTTTGATATCCACATTCCCAAAGCTATGCTGATGTCCCTCAGTGTATTACATAAGCAATAATGGGTCTGTATGCATAACCACAGAGTTGTTGTATACCTACAATGAGTGGCCATTATTGACAGACTGTGTTGTGTTTGAACATGTCTGTCATATGCCACAGGCATGCACCCACACTCACACTATTCTATAACAACTGTCATGTGTGTGTGTGACACAGATGAGCTAGGGCACAGTTCTCTACAGTGGCTGGACTTGTCACATACATGCATATGTGAGCTACGATCCGAGAAGCAGCAGCAACAACTGTCAATGGTAACAGATGTAGTCGTGTTGACAGCAGACTTCACACCTATGAAGTGAATGAGGTCACATGTACATATATGTCTTGGCCACACAGTTACCAATGTAGGTCACATGTACATATGTGTATTTGCCACACAGATACCTGCAGTGTGCAATGCACATACTGTTGTTTTACTGATATGTCATACAGTAGTAAAAGCAAAACCCACAACACATTGTTTAACCATGTCACAGACACACACACTCTCAGCAATTGCAGGATTCAGACCCCTACCTACCTATGTCATGATACTAGACAGATATGCATTACCACGATGTGCCATATGCTTTACTGGGAGTTTTCATTTCCACTGCTGTATTTGTGGGATAAAAGACACAACAACAACAATAACTGATATCATCAAACCGGCAAAAGGGGAATTCACCTCTTTAAATGTGTTTTCACAGTCTCCAAAAAGGACACTCCTCTCATAGGATTAGACACACACACATACACCCCCACACACATTCAGACTCAAACCCCTACCTAACTATGCTATGACACTAGGGAGATATGTATTAACACAACACACTATATGCTTTATTGAAAGCATTCCTTTCCAAAGCTGTATTTGTGGGATACTGACATCATCACACTTGGCAAAGAGGAATTCACCTCTTCTAATGTGTTTTCACAGTCTCCAAAAAAGGCCACTCTTTACAAAGGGAATCTCACACACACACATTCTCACTCAGCATTTGCAGGATTCAAACCCCTACCTAACTATATTATGATACTAGGGGAGATATACATTAACACAATGTGCTATATGCTTTAGTGGAAGTGTTCATTTCCAAAGCTGTATTTGTGGGATACTGACATTATCACACTTGGCAAAGAGGAATTCACCTCTTCTAATGTGTTTTCACAGTCTCCAAAAAGACCACTCCTCTCAAAGGGAACCACACACATAGATACATACATACACTGAGCAATTGCAAGATTTAAACCCCTATCTAACTATGTTATGACACTAGTGAGATGCGCATTAACACAACGTGCTATATACTTTCTTGGGAGTATTCTTTTCCAAAGCTGTATTTGTGGGATACTGACATCATCACACTTGGCAAAGAGGAATTCACATCTTCTAATGTGTTTTCACAGTCTCCAAAAAGGCCACTCCTCTCAAAGGGAATCATACACACACACGCTGAGCAATTACAGAATTCAAACCCCTACCTAACTATGTTATGATACTAGTGAGACACGCATTAACAGGATGCGTTATATGCTTTACTGGGAGCACTCTTTTCCAAAGATGTATTTTTGGGATACTGACATCATCACACTTGGCAAAGAGGAAATCACCTCTTCAACGTGTTTTCACCATCTCCAAAAAGGCCACTCCTCTCAAAGGGGATCACACACACATATTCAGCAATTTCAGGATTCCAACCCCTACGTCACCATGTTATGATACTAGTGAGATACGCGTTAACACAATGCACTATATGCTTTACTGGGTGCTATAATCTCCACTGCTGTATTTCTGGGATACTGACATCATCAGACTTGGCAAAGAGGTGTTCACCTCTTTTAATGTGTTGTGAAAGTCTACAAAAAGGCCACTCCTCCCAAAGGGAATCACACACACACAGACAGCAATTGCAGGATTCAAACCTCTACCTAATTATGTTGTGATACTGGAGAGATACCCATTAACATGACGCACTATATGCTTTACTGTGTGGTTTTGATTCTCCTGCTATATTTGTAGGATGCTGACATCATCAGACTGGACATGGTAATGTGTGTGCACTTAGTTTTATGCATTCCCAGGAATGAACCTTGTGGGTCAGCAGGTTTGAACAGCTTGAACAGGAATCCACAATTCATAGCTTATGTGATCTATCTGTGGACAAATTGCCATTCATTCATATGACAATACATATTTATGTACAGATTGTTGGTTTTGTGGATACAACATGTGTCTATGATGTTGATAAAGGGCTATTCAAAGTCTATGTGGGATGTGTGTTGCTCCTTTCAGTGATGTATGTTCTGGGTGGCTGCCTTGAAAACAATCTAGAAGGTTTGGGGAACATGATCTGCTCATTAACATACCACAGACATTTGGGTTGTGTGTTTGTGGGATTACAATAGCTCTGTTCCTGACTGCAATCATGATGGACTCCATGGCCTAGCAGTTCAGACTTCATGGGTTTATAGGACTATAGTTCCCATGGTCTGTTGTGCACCAACACTTGTGGGGTGTGCCACATGTTGCTGTAACACATTCAACAGTGTAAGATCCTGTAGAGAGTGTGAGGCTCAACAGACTGTTCAGGTGCAGGGTCTGTTTGTTCTGTTGTTCACTTATGACACATATGGGGAAACAATGTTATCCACGTGATGGGATTCATTTGGCTTTGGGAGGAGCAGTTTACACATTCTACATGTGATATCTCCTGGTATGATGATAGGGCCTTTTGTCACTGGGAGGTGGGTATGTATGTATGGGGCTGTCTGACAGGAAGTTGACATTGTCAGTCAGGTACAGTTGACCCTGCCTCAGGACATATATGACTGTACATTGCTATTTCTGATATAGCTGAAGGAGGTGTAATGGTTCTGTCTGGACTCCTACGCAGATAATCTTTCCAAAGCAACGACAAACCTGAACACTAAACCCCTGTTATACTCTTTTGCACACTTAACACACTACTGATCCTTTGTGATCAGTCAACAGTGTATGTCATCATTATATTCTGGCATGTCCAAAGGTCGGTTTCATGTGTACTCTCCAGTCCAGCTGGTGCATATTGGAATTGTAACGCATTGTTACAACTGCCTTATGTACACAGAGAACTCTACCCTCCTACCAACAAACGCAGATATATGTGAGAGATGCAACTGTATAGACAGACAGGAGGCTGAGCTCTCCCAAGTCGTGACTGGCACAGTCTATCAGGTGGTGAAGGTAACCACACACACCACAAATCCAGTCTCACATGGACCTATGATGACAGCAAACCAAATACATTACCACACAAACACATACTCAAAGCCTCTAAATATACTCTGCCTAAGCAGCAGAGACATCCAAAGCAGACACCCAAACAACTGCTAACCCACAACTATACACACATATCACATAGTTCACAAAGTCAGTTTGCTACACAGTCACTGCCCTTAGGCCTACACAACACACCTAATATACTTGTAATAGGTGACTGTAATTGTCGGTCACAATGATATCCCACTCACCAGGCTGAACAAGGAGAAGGTCACTTTGTGCTGTCTGTCGGGTGCCAGGATCTGCCACATGACACATGCACTCTTGTCAGTCCACTGCAAGTACAAATATGGCTCCATCATTGACCATGCTGGTGTGTAAACCTTCAGACGTTCCTCCCTGGACTACATGACAAGAGACATAGAGGAGCTCTCTGATCATGTAGCCCAGGCCAGTATGACCCTGACCTTGTGTAGCATCTTACCCTCACCAAGAATTATGTCACAGTATACAGACAAAATGATCACTTTTAACAGATGGCTAACAAATTGGTGTCATTCAAAGGGGATCCAGTGTCTGTCAGCCTGGGATTACATGCTCGACTTGCCAGGTAGATTCGCTATGGATGCCATGCACCTGTCATTCCTAGGCTTTCACAAACTGGCTAAGGCTCTTGCCACACACATAGTGGCTGTTTGAAGTGAGGCTCAGAAGACAAAACCACATCCATAGACGTTACAGGGTAAAGGAAACGGAGAGTAATGCTGCTCAACAACAGATGTCTTACCCTCAGAATGCATGCACTCAGGACTCACATCAGTATGGAGACTGTCGATATATGTGTAGTAACAGACACCTGGTTCAGGCTCCCAAAAGCACACCAGCACTACCAGGTTTTACTTCATACCATGCTTTTCGGACACAAGACTCGGACCGGCCAACAACAATAGGGGGGGGGGTATCCATATACTTCATACATACACACACCTCCGGGTTGGTAGCACTGCACAAAGCATCGGAGAATGTACATGTACAACTGACAGTGGGCCAAACTGCATTTCAGTTTGTAGACTGCTACAGACCACAATCCCAAACTTGGGAACAACACTCGGTATTCCTGGGAACACTGGGGAACGTGAAGGTCTCTCCAAACACCATTATATTGTGTGACTTCAAATACACAAGCATTGACTGGGAATACTACTCAAGCACTGACACCCTCGCACAACAGTTGCTAGGATTTATAGACTCAAATGCTATGGCAGAACTGGTCACCACAATCACAGGGGGTTGAAACATGTGGGACCTGATCATCACCAACATGGGGACTCTATGTTCCACACCAGAGGTATACCCCTCATTGTTAAGGTCAGAACATATATTCATCTCACTGGGCATACATATCCCATACACACACACATCCTAGGTGATCTCAGCAAAGTACTTCTCATAAGCAAACATCACACTTATACAAACCGATGTGGAATCCATCAAAGACCCTGGGACAGTGTTAATTACTGCTCAGACCACTTAATCCTTTACAAACACATTCTATGGACAACTACTGTAATGCATGGATCGTGCTATCCCATATAACTACAAGACTCACTCCTGCAAAGGCAGGGGACCTGTCTGGTGGACCACGGCCATTAATGAGCTATACAAGGACAGGGGGAGGCTACTACATGATAGAGCACAATCCCAATCAGGAGGGCATCTCTGATCAGTACTATGGATTAGCTACGATCACTTGTTGATTCATCTGAGGGCCACTTCTAATGGACACTTGCAACAGATACTATGGACAATCACAAGGCCTTCTTTAGTTATGTCAGGGACCTGGGTGAGAACTCACAGATATGCTGTGAGTTACTGCATAATGACAAAACATACAGTGAAGCCACTGACATTGCAAACTTCCTGCCAAACAGGTTCAGTGGAAATGTTTCCCCACCATCCCCCCTGTAGTGTACATGTCCATCCCAACAGGGTGTAGCCTCCCTGACATCACAGATTAACAGGTGAGTGTTTCCCTCTCCATAGCAGACAACACAGCATCAATGGGACCAGACGGTGTCCCAGCCTGCGGCTTACATGAGATTCATGGCAAAATTCACACTCACATTATGTCACTGTTCAATATCAGAGTTACTACAGGATATGTACCCAAGTAATGGCATACAGCAACAGTGTTCATGCTCCACAGTGGTGGTGCCACAAGGGACCCTGGACAATATTGCACTATATGCCTAACTATCCTGGTCTGCTAAGCTGTGGAGCGTATCATCATGGAACACATACACATAGACATTGTGAACCTACTGACACTGGATCCTACACAATTTGGCTTTGTTGTGGGTAGATCTTGCCTCTTGCACCTGTTTGATGTCTTTAAACAGTTAACAGGTCCATAGACATACAGAGGGTTGTCCACACAGCCTACCTGGAGCTCGCACAACAGTTCAACACAATACCCCACTCAGCCATTATACATAAGCTCACCGGCTTCAATATCTACACATGTCACAATATGGATTGCTAACTGGATCATGGATAGCACCCACATGGTCAGTATTGCAGGTGCCATGTCTGACTATACACCAGTTACACATGGCATCCCACAGGGCTCAGTCCTGGAACCTCTCTTGTTCCATATATTTTTCTCAGACGTACTGGCTAACACAGGAGGAATATGGCTGACCATGTTCCCAGATGACTGCAAACTGTGTACCATAATCGACTCCACAGCTGGCACAAGCATCCTCAAATAGGGTCTCACAGAGATGGATAACTGGTGCCAGAGCCATGGCCTAGAGATACCTTCCATTTGATGCATAGTCATCACCTTTAGTACTAACAACGTCCCCACACATTACCACATAGGTGATGATACATCACGTACAGTGTGTGTGATTTGGGGACATGAATAGTTAGTACTCTCGCCTTTGACATTCACGTTGCCAATGTTTATTTATTTATTTATTTATTTATTTTATTTATTTTACATTTGTTGACCGGGATAGTCCGTCTGGATACATGTCCATTTTCAGCGGAGCTCCACATTGACAGTACTTCATTTATATTAATACAGGTTACATATATATTCAATTGATTATAATACACAGAGCAAAAAATGTTGTTGGACACACCTTCTATATAGCCCACATTATCCCATAGAGTTTTACATCTAGATCAGGTGGGGTCATTGTGCCCCTATACTCATCAGGCCCATGCTTGAATACAATGGCCCATTTCGGATGTACCTTACCCAACACCTGCAGCAACTGTAATGTCCACAAATGTACCAAACCAAGTGGATCTAGGGACTCACACAGATGGTATGCGCAGTTTGGCTATGGTGACCCCAGCTCTCCTCAGTTGCTTACTGCCTACTTGGATGCGATCTGTGCCTGTTGTTTGAAGCCATGTCCATCACAGTATTGATGGACAGGCTTCACCTCAGGATATCAAAGTCCCTTACAGCTACACGCTCCAGGGATGGGAACATCAGCACTGATGTTACTAGGACATGCTGGAGGAGCAGATTCCCATCACAGAGGCTCCACTCACTCAGGAATGAGATCCCAGTCCCACATATGCAGAGACCAACACTGACCACCTACAGGTGACATCTTGACAGGTGGATGGGTGATCGTATGTTTAGCCCTGGGATATGTTCTGGGTCCCTGCTAGACAGAGGCAGAATAAAATGAACATATGTGGGATATCTTGTGTGACCTACTATTCACAGGCACAGTCTACTAATCTAGCAGGGTTGCATAAGCCAAACACACTGTGGCTAGGCTTATACATGCCCTAGGGCAGATAGCCTAGTGTCAACCTCTGAACCTATGATAATGTTCGGGATGCGCATTGTTCAGTGATGGTACTGATTGCAGGTTTTGTTTCTTCTTTGCTTTCCCACTTTCTATGAACAACCTAAGTATCTGCATAACATATTTGATTAGGACTGGGTTTCACTATATTATATATGTGTCTGTTGTCATATACCTGTGTGCACATGGCGGATTGGTGAATAGTGCGAGGTTCCTGGGTTGACACATGCAACTGATGGATATGTGTGGCCCACTGCTGTACTCAGACATGCCCTAAGTGTGTGAGCATGCCCAGTTCAGACTTTCAGTGTTTTGTTGCCTGACATTTATTTCATATATTCAAGTGTGTGAGCATGCCCAGTGTGACCTTGCAGTATGTTGCTGTCTGAGGTCCACTACATTTGTTGATGTGTGTGAACATTACCAGTATTAACATTTATACTATATGTGTGTTGAATATCAGGTTCTATTCTTACTGTAGGCATCACCTTTGTGTCTTAACTCAACAGGGATTATGCTATGCCTGCAAGGTTTCCATGAGATACTTTGCACAGACTTATCAACATTTTTTCATACAAACTGACCATTGACATACTGTCATGGTTTAGTGGTTCTGTACTATGACTATAGTGCACTGTATCCTGGGTTCAAGGACTGTCACTGCTTCTTATTTTCATACATGGCAGAACAGACTGCTTCAAGAAAAGTGAAACAAATATGAACATGTTTACCTGCTTTTGCTGAACTATGCCCATATTTGACCAGACTTGCACAACATTGATCAATGTTGACCAACATTGCTGAACAGTGCCCAATATTGCTCAACATTGCCTGTAGTTGCGCTACATAGTGTGTGCTATTTTGTTTACATATACTAAATAGTGGTGAGAGCTGTTTAGCACTGCTTTATAGTGCTTAACACATAGCAATCATGCCTTAGGTGGTGCTGCAGGGCTGCCTATGTTGGATGCACATTTTACACTCACTATACATATTTGTTAACAGGTAGTGTCAAGTTAGGCATCCCTTTTACTATATGTGCGAGTCGGAGAGAGGTATCATTTCCAGGGTTCCTACTGGGCACGCCTCCTTCTGCCTACTGAGGCAGGCTCAGGTTGTTCCTCCTCAGAGTCACGCTCTGCCTGTGATGGCCTTGACAATGATGGGGGGCTGTTGTGCCCGGCCCTATGCTGCTCCTGCTGCAGCTGTTTTCGCAGGATCATGTTGTGTAGCATAGCACATACCATGACTATTTGGGTATATGTAGTTGGTGAGTACTGCAAGGCTCCACCAGATGTGTCCAGGCACCGGAACCATGACTTGAGTAGCCCAAACACACGCTCAATTACATTTCATGTTTGTGCATGTGCCTCATTATGGCATTCCTGTTCAGGTGTGTGTGCATTTCTGATGGGTGTCATCAGCCACGGCTCAAGTGCATATCCAGCATCCCCCACTAGGTGACCATGAGGGATGTCTCCATTGGCAAATGTCTGGTACAGCTGTGTCAGCTGCTAGATATGGGAGTCATGGTAGCTTCCAGGGCAGCCAGCACACACATTCATTATTATGCCCTGGGCATCACACATGACCTGGCAGTTGATGGAGGGGTAACACTTGCGGTTATAGTAGACCCTACCCTGCTCACCAGCTGGTGCTTTAATGCAAATGTGCATGCAGTCTATTGCACCCACTACCTCAGGGTATGCTGCTATTTGCTGGAAGAGATGCATATTGCTGGCCAATATCTCACGGGAATTGGGGAAATATACATGATCACCGACATGTGCTGACATGGCATTCAGGAACTGGTGCAGTACCCTGGATGCTGATGCCTGTGAAATCCCCATCATATTGCCAGTTCATCTCTGGAAGGTACCTGTTGCTAGTATTCTTAGGCCAACACATACCTTGGTTTCCACTGGGATGGGTTCCCCTCTGTTGGTTCTGTGTGTGAGGTGTGGCCTGCACAGCTCAACAATTTGCTGCATGATGTCTCTGTCCACTCTATAGCGCTACACTATCTCCAGCTCATGTAGCCCCTGGTAGGTTACCCTAGGCCTGTACAGTCTTCTCCGTCTCCTCACGGTGGGTTGCTCAGCAGCATTCACATTGTCACCATCCTCAGCATGTTGCATATGTTGCC
Source organism: Protopterus annectens (assembly GCF_019279795.1). Classification (NCBI taxonomy): domain Eukaryota; kingdom Metazoa; phylum Chordata; order Ceratodontiformes; family Protopteridae; genus Protopterus; species Protopterus annectens. The sequence goes on along the minus strand of NC_056726.1, from coordinate 1,806,947,975 downwards.
TTATGACAGCAATGGCAGCCCCTAACATTTCTTTCTCTCAGTAAAGCTTTTTCAGTTTTCACTTCTATTAGCATACTGCAGTGGTGCAGTGTCTCTGAGAAAAATATACTTTAAAGTTGTTTGCTGAGTTTTAAGTGCTGGGCTGGGCTGGGCTAGTGTACTGCCTGTGTAATTGCATGATTTTGATTGTTTTCACCTGCTAGCTCTCCTAGTACTCCCTGGTTAACTTCCAACTATTTGGTGTGTTTCCTTTTCCATTTCTGTTTCCTCAGGGGGGCAGCGCCATGCACACAAGTGCAAACACGCGCACACCAGCTCACACACGTGCACACATGCTTACATGGGCTACAACTTGCTTATTCTTGCTAACATGCATGCACACAGGCGCAAACGCGCTTAAACGGCTTTCAACATTCTTGCACTTGATTACTCTGGCTTAAATGCACGCACACAGGTGCACACGCACGCACACAGGCTTACTCAGTTTTACAGGCGCGCACACGTGCGCATACACATTGAAGGCATTTCTACAAGAAACTTTGGTGTTGTTCACGGCATACACCTTCAATTTCTTGCTTTTAGCTAGGGTACCTATTGACACACCTCTTCCAGTGATTACTATCTGACAGCAGACACATGCCACTCTACTCCAATGAGCTTCACTTCTCTCAGACATATCCCCTTTATGATGTCACCTATCTTCTACTCTGTTACACCCCTTATCCTACTCATACACTACACTGACTGTGCTCTTTTGCTATGTAAACTTGTGATTCACTATCCTTACCCGCATTTGCATAGGATTGCCTACTAATGCTTGGTTACATGTCTTAGACTGAGCTTCTCCCCTTAGCAACCTCTACTCGGTAGCCATGTTGTCTTTGGACTGCCATTCCCATGCATTGTATATTAGGGATTACTGTAAAATCCACATGTATGCATTTTAATTATTGGTTTTCTGGTTTTTAGAGTGCACCGTGTTTGTGCGGCTCTGCGCTACCCTTAAACATCGACGATCGGGAAAAAAAGATTTATTTTATTTTAATTTTGCATCAGTGGACATTGCCAATGGCCGTATTTTTGGCCATTGACATGCTTCCTCGACTGGATGCATCCTTTTTTTTCGAACTGTCACTGCTCTGTTTTGCTATTTGCAGAACCGTACTCAGTTGTCAACGGAGTACATTTCTGCAAATAACACTACTCTTACTCGGACAGGTTAGGGTTTCCTGAATCACACTTTTACCTCATTTTCATGCCTTTCAGCAGCAAATGAGGTAATTTGCATATCCTAGCCCTGTCCATGTAAGAGGAGTTTTAGGAGCTCTCTTACACGCCCCTGCCGGCTGTTTCTGGATCGCTCGGAAGACATGTTGACTGCATGGAGTCTTACTCTACTCTTAGACTCTGTGCAAGCCTTCATGAATCCAGCCCAATGTAAATTTTCATCATCAAGCCCAGAACCACAATCCTCGGAGAAGGAACCAACAGCGGCACAACAACAGGAGGATGAGAAGGTAACAGATGACTTACACTGTAACAACATCAGGTGCTGTAAAAAGCTGTCCAATGCACAAGGAGACTTTATGGTGTACAACTATGCAGAGACAATTATAGACTCTGCACTTGTTGATCTTTTTGCCAAAGGTCACACATTTGTTATAGCATAAAGGGCACAATTAGCACAGACACTTATTGACTTTAAATTGTTTACACGTAAAGTGAACATAGCAGTCATTTTAGCACAAATGCCCATAGAGATTCTGAATTCTATGTTACTAGTACTTATAATCCACCATCACAGAATAGTGTAGCGTTGTTCAAAAAAGCATGTGAAATCGACATAAGACACAGTTTAGCAAACAGTAAGATAAGGAAAAATCAAAGAAATATTACTGACCAAGAAAAACATGCTTTGAATGCCATATTAAAATTACCCCTCAGATTTATGAAACCTGATAAGGGAGGGGGATTAGTTTTTATGGATACAGAAGATTACAAACAGAGAATGAATGAATTATTGAATAGTGAAACATATATCAGTGTTTCAAGGAATGAATTGAACATTGCTTATGCAAGAGTAAAAGTATATATCAGTGACTTGTTTACAGAAGCAAAAATAAATTTGGACATGCACAATTACATGACTATATTAGCAACCAAAATTCCACTGTTATTTGGCATACCTAAAATACACAGAAATATAGAAAATCCTTCAATGAGACCACTAGCAGATGCTTGTAATAGTATTACTCATGGTTGTGCGAAAATAGTGGGCTCATTGTTGAAAAAGTACATAAAGGTTGAGAGTCAAATTTGTAAAGACTCGTGGTCCTTCTTGAAAGACATTAATGAATTGGAATACAAGAAAGAAAACAACTTCATAACAATTGATGTAAAGGATCTGTATACCTGTATTCCCCACCAAGAAGGGATTGAATGGGTCTCGAGAATATTAAACAATTTAGGCATGCCACATAAAGAGCTTAACCTAGTGGTGGAGTTACTAGACATAGTTTTATCTAACAACTACATTACATTTGACAACGCCTTATACTTGCAAAAAGTTGGAGTTGCAATGGGCTCTCCACTGGGGGCAAGTTTTGCCAACCTAGTTATGGCCCAATGGGAAAATGAACATATCATGAATAAAACACACATAAAAAACTTATTGTACTATTACACAAGATTTTTAGATGATATTTTTGTCATAATTAAAGGTGACAAAAATACATCTAAAGAATTAACTTACTACTTGAACAATACTACACAATTTTTTGAGTTCACTTCTAACTACAGTGAAGACAGGATTTCATTTTTAGATATAGAACTTAGAATAAGTCTCCTTTCTGAAAATTGTGCTCACATAACTATTGTGTACATTATCTTTTCTAACAGCCTGTTACATTTTACCAGTTGTCATCCACATTATCAAAAAAAAATCAGTGGTGAAAGGACAACTGGTAAAAAATTGCTAGAATGACAACCCTTGATATAGACTTTCATGTTGAATGTCAAAAATTATATAAGATGTTCCAGAGCAGGGGTTACCCACATGACCTAGTTCATGATTTGACCAATGAAATTAACATCAAAAGAAAGAGAGGAATTTATAAACCTATCGTTGATATAGCACATGTAGATAATGAGAGAAACCATTAAGTATTAGTAACCAATGAAAATCAGGGGGAAGGTAGTTACACCAGCTACAGTTTTATTACTCGTTATAGTATTAATGCAGAAGATTTAAGGAAAATTATTTACAAGAATTGGGAAATTTTGGAGAATGGTCCAAATGTAAGGAAAAGACTTACAGAATTACCTAAATTAATTTTTAAAAGAGGTAGAAACATGAAAACGATTTTGGAACATCAAGTTAACAAAATGATAAAGAATCCAGGGATGACAAAGTGCTTGATGTGCAATTTTTGTAAATACATTGATATGGGACGGACATTCAGTATCCGTAATCTTAAATATACCATTAGAAGGAAGTTCAATTTCCAATCTAAAATGATAGTATACATGGCTAAATGCCAACAGTGTCAGCCTTTCTATATAGGTAAAACTATATGAACACTTAAAGAAAGAATGTATGAACAAAATCCCAGGATGCAAAAAACTCCCTCACCAGCTTCAGTAAGAAGCTGAGATCCCTTATAAAATCCACAAAAGCTAGTTACGAAAATAAAATTGCCAAAGATTCCAGAGACAACCACAAGGCATTCTATAGTTATGTCAAGAATCTCAATGGCAATGCTCAGATCTGCTCTGAGTTACAACAGAATGGCATTAAATATACTGATCCCAAGGATATTGCCAATATCCTGGCAGATCGATTTAGTGCCAACTTCACCCCACTCTCATCCCCTAAAGGGCCCATCTCAATACCAAAAGATTGCCAAATTCCAATAATCATGGCCACACAGGTAGAAACCACACTCTCCAAAGCTAAGAATACAGCATCCATGGGACCAGATGACATCCCAGGCTGTGTACTACATGAACTACAAAATGAACTGGCACCTCACCTAAGTGTCATGTTTAATCATAGCCTCACCTCAGGCTTCGTGCCCACTGAGTGGTGCACAACTACAGTTATCCCGCTCCACAAGGGAGGATCCACATTGGATCCCGGGAACTACCGTCCCATCAGTCTGACAAGCCTGATTTGCAAGGGCATGGAACGCATTATCATGGAACTTATAAACAAAGACATTGGCAACCTTCAAACACTGGACCCCACCCAGTCTGGGTTTGTGAAGGGCCGATCTTGTCTCATGAATCTGATTGACTTCTTTGAATCAGTCTCCAGAGCTGTGGACGAGGGTAAGGCATTCCACACAGCCTATCTGGACCTCGCCAAGGCCTTTGACACCATCCCCCACTCTGGAATCATAGATAAACTTACTAAGCTGGGCATAAATCCCTACGTCACTCGATGGGTTGCTAACTGGCTTACTGACAGAACCCAGACAGTAAAAGTAGCCGACTCCAAATCCAGCTCCAGACAAGTGACAAGTGGAGTACCTCAGGGTTCAGTCCTGGGACCACTCTTGTTTGGCATCTACTTCTCTGAAGTACAGGCCAACACTAAGGAACTCTGGCTAACAAAGTTTGCAGATGACTGCAAACTGGGAGCCATTATTGAATCCCAAATGATGTGGATATTCTACAAAAGGGCTTTACAGAAACAGATGCCTGGTGCCAGAGCCATGGGCTCAAGCTTAATGCCAAGAAATGTATAGTTATCCCCTTTGAAAAAAACATGTACCCATGAATTACCACATAGGTGGCAGGACACTAAACATCGAAAGTGTGATGAGAGACTTAGGGACTCAGGTGGACAGTGGTCTCACTTTCGATAACCACATTGCCACAAAAGTCAGGAAATCCTTCTATGTGGCACACCTCATCACTAAGGGCTTTTCATCCAGAAAAAAGGAGGTCATTGTCCCACTGTACTCATCCCTCATTAGATCCGTTATAGAGTATAATGCCCCATTTGGTATGTACCTCATAAGACATCTGCAACAGCTGAAAAGGCCACAGAAATACCTCACTAAAAGAATCACAGGCCTAAAGCAGATGCCATATACTGACCGTCTAAAAAAACTCCAGCTATACTCTGTGGCATATCGTCTACTCAGAGGCGATCTCTGCTTAACATACAAGGCCATGTCAAACCCTGAGCTGTTGGACATGCTCCACTTAAAGAAATCCCAATCCCTCAGAGCCACACGCTCCAGGGATCTAATCCTTGTCATCACAATGAACAAAACATGCTGGAGGGATATGTTCCTAACCCAGAGACTCCCCATACTCTGGAATAGACTGCCCATATATATCAAGCAGAGCGCCTCATTGGCCCTCTTCAAAAGAAATCTTGATGATTGGATGGGAGATAGGAAATTCACTCCAGGGATCATGTCAGTCGCCCTGCTAGACAGGGGCCTGGAGAAGTAAATATTGTGGGAAGAAATATCCAGGGAATTGTTATAGCTAGGCTTGCATAGGCCCTAGGGCCGATAGCCTAGTACCAACCTATGAACCTATGAACACCTATATAGTATAAAATACAGTAAACTAGATAATGCATTGGCAAGACACACGACAGAACATGTAGGACACAATTTTAAGTTTCGAGTTATTGATCAAATCATAACAGATGAAAGAGGTGGTCCAGATAGTCTCCTTTTAGAAAGATTAGAACTTATGTGGCAACTTACAATGCATGCATGTGCCTATCCAGGCATTAATGAAATGACCTCGATTCTTTGTATTTTAAGGTTAAAGAATTTGGATAGAAGTCACTGATTTCATTTACTGTAAACTATTTATAATCTCTTGAATTTTAATTTTAGTATAATTGATTTAAGTAGGGTATTGAACAATTTTTGTGCAATACATACACACATAAATACAATTTCATGATTAGTACGTTCCTTATACACACACACACACATATGCAATTTTAGGAGCTTAGGTTAAGTGTAATGTAAATAATAATAACAACATTTAAGGTTTTATTTTAATTAATATTTTACATTTGTAGAATTAGAACAGATGGGTCAATACAAGCTGACATAGACCCGTCATTATTGGGGTTCAGTAATTTATAACATAGGTAACACTGTATTGCACTTGCTACACCATGAATGCATTTTACTGTCAAACCTTACTCTGACTACAAAAGGCAGTGACATGAGGTGAACCGGATAACGAAGGTCACTAATATATGTAATGTACGTATTTTAAACTTAATAAACCTTTTTATTAAGGTTTTTATGTACTTAATGGTTGTAACATCAAGTTGATGTTAGGTTTAGACAGACAGTAACATGTACTGTTAGGATAATGGCTGTGTGCTCCATGAACTCAATGAGGAATTAAACCCGCAGTTAGGACAGCTGTTTAATCTTAGCCTCACCTCAGGATACGTACCCAAGGAGTGGCGCACAGCGACTGTGGTCCCACTTCATAAGGGCGGTGCCTCCACAGACCCTGGAAATTACCGTCCCATTAGCTTGACAAGCCTTATCTGCAAAGCCATGGAGAGGATCATAATGGAACTCATAAATAAAGACATAGGGAACTTGCAGACTTTGGATCCATCCCAGTTTGGCTTTGTCAAAGGCAGATCATGCCTCTTAAACTTGGTTGACTTTTTCAAAACAGTCACCAAAGCCATTGATGAGGGCAAGGCAGTCCATACAGCCTACCTCGACCTGGCAAAGGCCTTTGACACAATACCCCACTCAGGTATCATCGAAAAACTCATCGGCTTAAATGTAAACCCATACATCACAAGATGGGTTGCAAACTGGCTAAGTGACAGAACCCACAGGGTCAGAGTTGCTGGCGCCATGTCAGACTCAAAGCCTGTCACAAGTGGTGTCCCACAGGGCTCAGTCCTGGGACCACTCTTGTTCGGCATCTACTTTTCTGAAGTACAAGCAAACACAGGAGGGTTATGGCTGACAAAGTTTGCAGATGACTGCAAACTGGGTGCCATAGTCGAAAACACATCTGACACAGATATCCTTCAGAAGGGCCTCACAGAAACGGATAACTGGTGCCAGAGCCATGGCCTAAAGTTAAACGCCAAGAAATGCATAGTCATACCCTTCGGGAAAAACAAGGTTACCCCTAGCTACCATATAGGTGGCAACCCACTGAGCACAGAAGTCATCAGGGATCTGGGGACCCAGGTTGACAGTAACCTTTCGTTTGACACTCATGTTGCCAAAGTAGTTAGGAAAACCTTCTACATTGCCCACCTGATCATGAAAGGATTCACATCTAGATCTAGGGAGGTCATCGTCCCCCTGTACTCATCACTCATTAGACCAATGATTGAGTACAATGCCCCATTCAGAATGTATCTGACCCGACACCTGCAGCAGCTGGAAAGGCCCCAAAAGTTCCTCACCAAAAGGATAAAGGGTCTCAAAAATATGTCTTATGCTGCCAGACTGAAAGAACTCCAGCTCTATTCAGTCACATACCACTTGCTCAGAGGTGACCTGTGCCTGACATATAAGGCCATGTCAAACCCAGATTTGATGAATATGCTTCACCTCAAAAATCTAGATCCCTCAGAACCACAAGGCGGAGACTTAAACCTTGACATGGTTATTAATAGAACGTGCTGGAGGGACAGATTCATCACCCAGAGACTCCCTATGCTGTGGAACAAAATCCCGGTACATGTGAGGCAGAGCACCTCGCTGGCCTTGTTCAAGAGGAATCTTGACCAATGGATGGGAGATCGCAGATATACCCCAGGGATTACTTCAGTGTCACTGCTTGACAGAGGCACAGCAAAATAATAGGCATAGTTTTCTTCAAACTAAAGGGGTGGCAAAAGCCACATAACTATGGGCTAGGCTTATAAATGCCCTTGGGCAGATAGCCTAGTATGAACCTATGAACCTATGAACCTATGAACACACTTTAACTAAACACCTACAAGAAGGTGTCTTAGTTTAGTTTATATATGTATCAACGCAGTTTACACAGAGCGCACTTACGATACAGAGGTAACACTTTGTTGCAAAGATTGAGATTGTGATACAAAGTATCCACACAATGACCGGGTGCCATAAAATACTCATGGTTTGAGGTGACAAATGCATATATTGCAAAGATCTTAGCTGTAAATTTTATTGTCATCATTTTTTCTGTAAGTATTTGAATGCTCACGAAATTTTATATTATAGAATTTTAGAAAATTTTAGAACCTTACAAGGTAATTTTACTCTAAGGCGTCTTGTATAGCTGTTAAATACATGATGTCATTTAATGTTATAAATAAATGGAAGGGGCAGAGTTTGAAGTGTTTGAAAAAGTTTTCGAATTTATGAAAACGAAAAGCGTTTACTTTTTGCTGTTTTAATTAACCAAAGTGTATTAGAGTTGGTATCGCTTAATACATTTTTTTTGTTGAAACAACAAGCTGCTGTGCATTTTGGACATTACAGTCAGTGAAGGAAGCCAGGATCAGCAGCACTACTCGGCCTGTTTTCTCGCAGTTCATTCAAGATTCTTCATAAAATCCTCTAAAGCTAGCTATGAAAACAAAATCACCACTGATTCTAAAGACAACCACAAATCATTCTACAGCTATGTCAAGAATCTCAATGGCAACACTCAGATCTGCTCTGAGTTACAGCACAATGGCACTAAATATACAGAACCAAATGATATTGCCAACATCTTGGCAGATAGGTTCAGTGCTAACTTTACCTCCTTGTCACCCCTAAAGGGCCCATCTCTATACCAGAAGAATGAAAAGTTCCTGTAATCACTGCTACGCAGGTAAAAATCTCACTATCCAAAGCCAAGAACACAGCATCCATGGGACCTGACAACATCCCAGGCTGCCTTCTACATGAACTACAGAATGAACTGGCACCCCACCTAAGTACCATGTTCAGTCATAGCCTCAACTCAGGCTTTGTGCCCATTGAATAGTGCACCAAGATGGTTATCCCACTCCACAAAGGGCGAACCACGACAGACCCCAGGAACTACTGCCCCATTAGCCTAATGAGCCTGGTCTGCAAGGCCATGGAACGTATCATCATGGAACTCATAAACAAAGAGATTGGAGATCTCCAAACTCTGGACCCCACACAGTTCAGGTTTGTAAAAGGCAGATCATGTCTCCTAAACCTGATAGACTTCTTTGAAGCAGTCACCAAAGCCAACGATGATGGTAATGTGGTAATGAGGGTAATGTGGTTCACACAGCCTATTTAGATCTCGCCAAGGTGTTCCGCACCATCCCCCACTCTGGAATTATAGAGAAACTCACTAAACTAGGTGAGTTGGGTTACCAACTGGATTACTGACAGAACCCACACTGTGAAAGTAGCAGACTCCAAATCCAACTTCAGACCAGTGACAAGTGGAGTACCACAGAGTTCAGTCCTGGGTCCTCTTCTTCTCTGAAGTACAGGCTAACACAGAAGGTCTTTGGCTAACTAAGTTCACAGATGACTGCAAACTAGGAGCCATGATCAAAAGTCCTAATGATGTGGACATCCCATAAAAGGGCCTCACTGAGACAGATGCCTGGTGTCAAAGCCATGGCCTCAACCTCAATGCCAAAAAGTGCATTGTCATCCCCTTTGGTAAAAAGTCTGTACCCATGAACTACCACATAGGCAGTAGTCTACTTAACAACAAAAGTGTGATAAGGGATCGTGGGACACTGGTGGACAGTAGTCTCTCCTTTGATAATCACATCGCCACAGTGGTCAGGAAATCCTTCTATGTGGCACACCTCATCACAAAAGGTTTCTCATCCAGAAAAAAAGAGGTAATTGTTTCCCTCTACTCATCATTCTTTAGACCCATTATAGAGTACAACATGCCTTTTGATATGTACCTCATAAGACATCTACAACAACTGGAAAGGCCGCAGAAATACCTCACAAAGAGGATTACTGGCCTGAAACAGATGCCCTATGCAGACCGTCTCAAAAAGCTACAGCTTTACTCCGTCACATATCGCCTACTCAGAGGTGATCTCTGCCTAACATACAAAGCTATGACAAACCCAGAGCTGTTGGACATGGTCCACTTAAAGAAATCCAAATCCCTCTGAGCTACATGCTCTAGAGACCTAAACCTTGTCATCACAATAAACAGAACATGCTGGAGGGATTCCTGTCCCAGAGACTTCCCATACTCTGGAACAGACTACCTATCTATGTCAAACAGAGCTCCTCATTAGCACTCTTCAAGAAAAATCTTGATGATTGGATGGTTAATAGGAAATTCACCCCGGGGATCACTTCTGTGGCTCTGCTTGACAGGGGCACAGGAAAATAATGTTCTTGGGTGGCGAAAGCCAGAGTACGTTTTTGGCTAGGCTTGTATAGGCCCTAGAGCCAATAGCCTAGTACCTATTTATGAACCTATGAACCTATGAACTATGAAGATTACTGGGCTACAACCTTCCCAGAGGTGTATTTCTAGGTGGATGACATCAGCAGCCTTACCAGAGTAGAGCATTTGAATTGTAGGGAGTGTGACTACCCTAAAAAGTATTGCTTTCTACAGACAGACAGACACACACACGCACACACACACACACACACACACACACACACACACACACACACACACACACACACACACACACACACACACACACACACACACAGTTACCATGTCTGGGATTGGAACTTCTACCTAACTAGTTTATCATACTACAGCAATACGCAGTTATAAGACATGCCACAGAGATTACTGGGCTACAGCTCTCCCAAAGGTGCATTCACAGTGGATATCCTCAGCAGGCTTGTCATAGTAGGGCTATGGGGAGGGCAGTGTGTGTGCATTGGCCATAACCCATTCATCTAGAGGTTGACACACCACATGCTGGCACACACAGGGTCATATTTCACAGGTACATGTATACAGTTGCTAGATGACTGCTTCCTTGTACAGTCATGTTGCACAGCTAGCACTTGCACCACATAGTCTGTAATACTGACAGATACCGGTGGCTAGTATCTACAGTGAATGACATCTGAACCTCATGTGGTTGTGGGCCTTTGGCTGTGTGCTGGGTGGGACAGGCCTGGATGGCTCCTTGTCACAGTCACCCTCTTCCACACATCTATGTATGTCGACCTGTAGCTTATTGTAGTGTTTTGTCCTTACATATATGTCTGTATTTCTATCCACTGTGTGTGCAAAGCATGAGTGGTGCATACTGAGGAGTGTCTGCACTAACATCTGCAACTGCCAGATATGTCTGGTCCACTGATGTTTGCAGACATGGCCTTCATTTGTTTAAGTGTGTGAGCATGCCCAGTATGTCCTTTCAGTATGTTGTTGACTGACATTGCCTTCATTTCTCTAAGTGTGTGAGCATGCCCAGTATGCCCGTCTGTATTGATTGTGTGGATCGAGTCAAGGTAGTTTGCACTGTAGTGCAGACCTTTGTGTTGTACACCTACAGGTAGCATACTGTTTCTGCAGGATATCCGTCGATCATTTGGCAATATGGGGACAAACTGTGCAGGGGATAGTGTGTACTGTAGGTGATTGCATCTGTGCTGCTTCAGCTACATGTCACTGCTGTTAGCAGGGATAGTCAGATGCATACTATTATGCACAGTGAAGTTCTCTGTCCTCATGTACTGTCAGGTGGACATTCTTGCTGACAGTGATGCTTTGGGGGACAAGGGTGATGGCGGCTTTGTCCAGTATTGTGGGCAGACACCTATGTATTCATTGTACATTATGCCATTCTGGAGGTGGAGCTGCAGACACTTGGTGCTGGGTTTGTGTATCCGGTTCAGCACCTTGGTACAGTACTGGGAGAGGATCCCATACTTGTACGCCCATCAGCATGACAGTATGGGCTTATCTTGCTGTGGCAATGCCTTCCAACTGTACAGATTCACACAGGTCAGCCATGGGCAGAGGCCATGGGTCAGGACATTTACCCTATTGTGGCATACAGACAGGTGTGTAGCCACCAGTGTATGTGTTTGCAGCCAAGGATAGTGTGTGCACACAGCTTTGTGTCAGACCCTGCACATTCCATGCTGCCCATGCTCCCACCCCCCTCTTTTATTCAAACCTCTTCCGTACATTATGCATGCATTCTCTGATACTTTCCCTAAGGGTATCGTCCCATCACAGGTGTCTGTTAGTGTTGGTCCACAGTTCATGCAGTGAGACATGGTGGACATGTTACTGTGGTTTGTCCACATGGCCTTGCATATGGCTTATGTGGAGTGTGTTATGTTGTTATTTGGGTGTCCATGACATAACATGCATTGGCAGTACGTGTGAGACACAGGCCTTTGGCAGATGCCTGTGGGGCATTAGGTGTTGCTACATGCCAGATGTGGCAGGTTGTTGCATTCTGTCAGTCCTACAGTCCCAGACCACCATACAGTATATTGCCGTGGGGTGACAGGGTAAGTGTGATAGGTGTTCATGGCAATACCTCTAACATTCTTGCTCAGGTGGTGTGGATGCTGGCAGGGTGCTACCTACCACTAGGGATACACCTGCATGAGGCACCTGCACTGCATTCTGCAGTCTTCCGCTATTTCCATATACAGGTGGGGTCTTAATGTACCATTTCCCCACAGCACGGATATGACCAGAGAGGTGCCTGTGTGGTGTTTGCATGTGTGCTATGGACACTACTTGCATCTGACACACAGATATGCATTGGGCATTCCAGTTATGCCTGCATGTGCAGGTACATCAGCTGTTTCCCAGTACATCAGTCCTACCTCTTTTGTGATCTGCAAGTGTTTGGGCAGACAACACCAGTATCCCCTACTACAGGACCAAATAATGTGATGCATACCAGTATGTACGTTTCCAAGTGTGTGTCCATTTCACAGTGACACAATATATACTGTATGTCTGGGGTACTTTCCCCTGTGTACTGCTTGTATATGTAGACCAACAGCCATGCCATGTCAGTCTTTCAGATGGTGACACATATTACCACCATACATTTGCAATGGTTTACTGCTAGCTTGTGTTATACTGATGGGTATTGTGTATGGCACTGCAGTTGTGAGGACTTGTCCCTGTCATCAGCGGTAGTGGGCAATGGCCACCAGGCTTACCTTAACATGCATCCATACCAACCACTCTCACACGATATGGGACATGCACCAACCTAACACACACATACCTGCATATTGTGCAGATGCTACAACCTATCTTGCTACCTTGACCACCTCTGTGCATCTGTGCTCCACTGGTATTAGACCTACACATACATGTTACTACATTTCTACATAGGGTTGTGGGGGGCACACCTGACTGTTACGACATGTGTACATCACATTGGGGGGGGGGGCACACCGGACTGCTACTATATAATTAAGTGGGGTTGGGGGAGCACACCTGATTGTTTCTGCATCATAAGCAGGATTGGGGGGCACACATGACTATTTCTACATATCTACAGAGGATTGGGAGGCACACCTGACTGTTACTTCATTTCTACATAAGATGGGGGTGCACACCTGACTATTTCTACATTTCTACACAGGATTGGGTGGGCACACCTGACTGTTACTACATTTCTACATAGGATGGGGGGGCACACCTGACTATTTCTACATTTCTACACAGGATTGGGAGACACACCTGACTGTTACTACATTTCTAGGTAGGATGGGGGGCACATCTGACTATTTCTACATTTCTACACAGGATTGGAGGGACACACCTGACTGTTACTACATTTCTATGTAGGATGGGGGGCACACCTGACTATTTCTACATTTCCACACAGGATTGGAGGGGCACACCTGAGTGTTATTACATTACTACTTAGGATGGGGGGGCACAGCTGACACTCATATACATTTGCTATGACTGTACTGGTATATGAGGTACTCCATTTCATTCTGTATTCTAACCTAACATGCTGACTAGAGGCATACCAGTATACTACAGATCTTAGCTTTGATTTACCTACGTATTAGTTTCTGACTTCCTACCCTTCAGAACTAACATCCCACTGCCTGACCTTCTGTAATTTGTCTGTGTAGGCCTGGGGGGGGGTTACCCATAAGCATCATTCAGAGGCCATAGCCCAGCCTTTGTTTGTGTTTGTCTACACCTGTCCTGCTGGCTGTGGCTGTTGTTGGGTATGTGAACCCCCTGACTGGCATGTGTGAGTCACTTACTTTGTGGGTGTCCCAGTATTGAGGGTGGTGCTGCAGGGCTGCCTATGTCGGATGCACATAGTACACTCCCTACACATGGTTGAGCACAGGTAGTGCCATGTTTGGCATCCCCTTTACTGTATGTGAGAGTCAGAGAGAGGTGTTATTCCCTGGGTCCCTCCTGTGTCAGTGTATGTGCTATGCATTGCCTCTTTGCCAAGGCCAGGGCATACTGGGCACGCCTCCTTCTGCCTACTGGGGCAGGCTCAAGTTGTTCCACCTCCGAGTCACTCTGTGCCCGTGCAGGCCTTGGCAATGGTGTGGGGCTGTGTGGCCCTGCCCCGTGCTGTTCCCGCTGCAGCTTTTTCTGCAGGATCATATTGTGTAGCATGGCACATACAATGACAAGTTGGGTCCATGTAGCTGATGAGTACTGCAAGGCTCCACCGGATGTGTCCAGGCATCGGAACCTGGACTTGAGCATCCCAAACACATGCTCTATTAGAATTCTGGTCTATGCATGTGCCTCATTATGGAGTTCTTGTTTGGGTGTGTGTGCATTTCTGATGAGTGTCATCAGCCACGGCTCCAGTGCATATCCAGCATCCCCTATTAGGTGACCATGAGGGATGTCCCCATTGGCAAATCTCTGGTACAGCTGCGTCAGATGCCAGATGTGGGATCCGGATTGCTTCAAGGGCAGCCAACACACACATTCATTATTATGCCCTGGGCATTGCACATAACCTCCCAGTTGATGGAGAGGAAGCCCTTGTGGTTGATGTAGACCCTACCTTGCTCACCGGGTGGTGCTTTGATGCATATGTGCATGCAGACTATAGCACCCACTACCTCAGGGTATTCTGCTATTTGGTGGAACAGTTGCATATTGCTGGCCAATGCCTCCCGGGTGTTGGGGAAATATATGTGCTCACCGACATTTGCTGACATGGCATCCAGGAACTGGTGGAGTACCCTGGATGCTGATGCCTGTGAGATCCCCATCATATCCCCAGTTGGCCTTTGGAAGGTACCTGTAGCTAGTATTCTTAGGCCTACACATACCATGGTATCCACTGGGATGGGTTCCCCCCTGTTAGTTCTGTGTGTCAGGCATGGCTGGCACAACTCAACAATTTGCTGTAAGAGTTCCCTGTCCACCCTATAGTGCTCCACTATCTCCAGCTCATGTAGCCCCTGGTAGGTTACCCTGGGTCTGTACACTTTTCTCCGTCTCTTCACTGTGGGTTGGTCGATATCATTCACATCCTCATCACCCTCAGCCTCTTCTAAAGGTTGTTGTATGATAGCTATTGCAGCCCCTATCATTTTGTTGTTTTGTTTGTTAAAAGTTCCCTGCTTGCATACACTGATGGTGTAGAGTGTGGGAAAAACTAGAGGGGTAGGTGTTTGCATAGTTTTGTAGTAGTGTTCTGGGCTTGTCTGCTGCCTGTGTAATTGGCTAATTCTGATACATTTCACCTGCCAGCTATGCTAGTTCTCCTAGATTACCTTCCTATTACTGTTTTCCCTTCCCATTGCCTTCATGCTTAAGCCTGGGGGTGTGCATGCAAACAGAGTGCTCAAATGTGCACAGAGCTGCTATTTCCTGGTTTAACTTTTTTGTTTCCCTTTAAAACCCAGTGCACGGTGCGCACACCCGCTTAGGCATTGAAAGAGTGTTAGGCAGACTCAGACACACCCCCTTGCTTAGCTGTGCTTAGCTAGGAGAAAACCTGAGCCACAGGGTTCCAATCCGCTTACAGTATGCCTGACACACATCCCCATGATGTCAGTTAACTCCTAGGCTTGCACCAAGCTATTCCTACTCTTACACTGTTGGGACCTGACTAGCATGCTGGGGAAAACTGGGATTCACTATCATTCCCCTCATTTGCATAGGATTGCCTGCTAATGCATAGTTACATGTCTCACACTGAGCCTCCCCCGTTAGCAACCACTACTCACTGGCCATGTTGTATTTTCCCTGCCATTGACTTTCATGGCCGAATAGTAGATTTAGTTAGAATGCTTATTTTAGGTTTATTTTATTATTTCCCCCTGATCCTATTTACGCGCAGCTTCCCTACGCTGAAACAGCCGAGATCGGCTAAAAAAATAAAAGTTGATTTTTTTTTATTTTGTAAGCTGTTTGCAATGCCAATGGCCTTATTCTTGGCCATTGGCATGCTTTCTGACTGATATGCACCCTTTATTTGGAGCTGTCATGGCTCTGTTTTGGATTTTGCAGAAATGTACTCAGTTACTAACTGAGTACATTTCTGCAGATTACACTAGTCCTGCATGGCCACTTTCAAGCTTCCTGGATTACAATTTCACCTCATTTTCATGGATTTCTCCTGCAAATGGGGTGATTTGCATACAGGGGCTTAGTCCGTGCAGGACTAGTGCAGGAGCGCTCGTGCACGCTCCTGCAGGCTGTTCCTGGATCGCACGGCAGACATATGCTACAGCTCCTGCACTAATCCTGCATGCTGTGCAAGACATGCAGAATCCCGGGGTATGTTTTTTTTTTTTTAGTCTCATATTTATGTTTGGCAGTTTCTATATAATAACAATCATTTTGTTGTGCATCTTCTTGGAAAATAGATCTTTATCTCATTTTAAATAAAAAAATTGATGTGCATGTTTGCTACTTTATAACTATTTGGAATAGTTATAAGAAATGTTCAGAGTAATAATTTTAGGGACACTTGTAGTGTTGCTCATCTCCATTTGTAAATTTTGTCACACATTTTTCTAAGTTGAATTTGGGAACTGAGTTGCACAAATTAAGTATCACAGTTCAGAGGTAGTGGTACAAAGATGCCATTTTGAAAATTTGAGCTTAATACCTTGTGTTTTAATGGAGTTAAATACATTTGTTGAAAATAACATCTAAATAATGTGTTGCCCATTTTAAGTAATTATCATGCAAGGTTAAAACTTTTAAACCATGTGGCATTTTGGTATGGACATTTTCAGGGTGGGCATTTTAGGGAGTAGTCATATAACCAAGCCAAAGTATATAATGGGGAGTACTTTCCTACAACGAAAATTCACTTTTTTGAAATAGGAAGATACATCCCCACTTAAGCGAAAGTGCACTTTAACGAAAGTGCAGTTTCGCTTAAGCTCACTAGACCGAACCTACCGCACCACAATGGAGGACATTGAAAAATAGGCTATGTCCTCCACTGTGGTGCGATAGTCACAGACCTTAGGGTTAGGATGTGAGTCAAGGTAAGGGGACAGCCCTACTAACTGTCCCCTTACCCTAACCCATGCCCTAACCCTAAGGTCTGTGACTATCGCACCACAGTGGAGGACATAGCCTGATTTGGAATGTCTTCCACTGTGGTGCGATCACGACTAGGTTAGCCGGGTCAGGTAAGGGGATAGCCCTACTAACTATCCCCTTACCCTAACCCGTGCCCTAACCCTAAGGTCCATGACTGCTAGCCCGTTCAGTCTAGTGGGTTTGCAAGAGTGCACTTTCGTGAAAGTGCACTTTAGAGTTAGTGTGGGTGGACTTTTGAAGTTCGAAGTAGTGAACTTTCGTTCTTCAAAAGTACACCCATATAATGACATGCTTAATAAGCTTTCCCAGAATACTGGGATCCCTACCATTTGTTTTATACTTCTCAGAAGTTCAGGTCAAAACTAAAGGGTTGTAGCTCACCAAGTTTGCAGATGACTGCAAACTAGGTGTAATCATTGAATCCCCAAACGATGTCAGTATACTCCAGGATAGTCTCACACAGACCAACAACTGGTATATTAGTCACAGTTTTAAACTCAATTGAAAGAAATGTATCATCATCCCCTTCAGCACAAACAATGTCCCTTCACACTGTCAAATCAATAACAATACTCTAAGTACCCATGAAGTGGTAAGGGACCTACGATCACAGGTTAACCGCAACCTTAACTTCAACCACCATGTGTTTACCGTTGTAAAGAAAGCTTTCCATGTAGGTCACTTGATCAGTAAAGGCATGTCCTCAAGACCAAAAGATGTTATAACCCTCTATACTCGGCACTTCTCTGGCCCATAATTGAGTCGAACGGCCCATTTGGTATGTAAGTACTAAGCATCTATAGCAATTAGAAAGACCTCAGAGGTTTCTAACAAAGAAGATCAAGGGCCTCCAGGATGTGCCTTACATGGACTGACTGGAATCCCTGTCACTATACTCTGTATCATATAGACTTCTTAGGGGAGTCTTATGCCTGGCCTACAATGCAACCTAAGACCCAAACGTAACGAACTTACTGCATATCTGTAAATTAAATGGGTCTAGGTTTACCCATTCTAGAAACTTAAATGTGGCCTACAACTTAAATAAGACATGCTGGAGGGACTGCCACATCTTTGGAGCAGGCTATCAGTTCATGTGGAACACAGCACCTCTATGACACTGTTCAAGAGGAACCTGGATGAGTGGATGGTGCACCATAAATTCATACTGGGGATAGCACCCACAATCTCCTGGATATGGGCAGTCACCACTAAATGCAATCTTGGGTATTGACCAGTGCTTCTACGGTATTACATTGGGTTGAAACAGTTAGGCTTAAAATGACCTCTGGGTCGATAGCATAGTAATCTCCTATGATCCTATGATAAACCAGCTTTCCATGATTTAGCTAACCTGATTGGTAGGCTTTGATGCCAGTAATACCTATCCAGTAAGAATGATTTTCATACATATGAAAAGTGATCAGCATTGCCAGTTCTAAGCAGACTATGGGTGTACTGATATGCAAACAGTGAACTCCTGCCACATGCACAAACTCTGCTGTTATAAACATGAGCAACCTGGCTAAGGCTGTTGACAACTAACTTATTATAACAGAATCAAGGAGCAAATATGGCAAAAGACATACTACGATAATACTTTCAATATGACTGACCCCTTACCTCTCAAACAGATAAGTACTTGATAAAGACTGGCTGCCCATAAAAAAGTGCACAACATAAGTTTTTTAAGATGTTGAGGTTCTCATAGGTTTATAGATGTTTACTAGGCTAATGACCACAAGGGCCTTTTTATGCCTAGCCATGCATCCCAAATCTCTGACAAGTTCTGATACCCTTGATAAGTGTAAGCATGGGCCTGGGAGATGAACCATTTACAGGTTACCTGATTGCATTAGAGACATGGGTGCCAAACCAGGGATGAATTTCTGGTTTCCCATCCAATTGTCAAAGTTGCACTTAAATTGGGTTATGGAGGAACTCTGCTTCACATGGATGGGGAGCCTGTTCCATAGACAGTGTAGTCTCTGGGATACATACCTATCTCTCCAGCAGGTCCTATTTATATCACAAACAAGGTTTAAGTCTTTAGAACAAGTAATTCTGGTACTGTTTGTTTTGTGGATATGCAGGAGGCCCATCAGAGTGGGTTCTGACAATGCCCTGTATGCCAGGCATAGATCTCCCTACAAAAGCCTGTAGGAGACAGAATACAGGGATAGGGCCTTGAAGCAGTCTGCATAGGACGTATTACTTACACCCTGTATTCTTTTTGTGAGGAGTCGCTGTAGATGTCCCAGTTGTTGGATATACCTGGTTAGGTACATACCAAAGGGGGCATTGTACTCAATGGTAGGCCTGATGAATGCCAAATACAGTGGAACAATGACTTCCTTGGACTTAGATGCCATACCTTTGTTTACAAGTTGTGCAACATAGAATTATTTCCTCACCACTGTAGACACATGATAATCAAAGGCTAGATTACTATCAATGTGTATCCCTAAGTCCCTGACTACTGAGTCAACTCTAAGAGGTGTGTTGTCAATATGATAGTTACCAGGAATGGATGAGTTCCCAAAGGATACTATTATGCATTTCTTGTCATTTAGTTTTAGTCCATGGCTCTAACACCAGTTGTTTGTCTGTGTCAGCCCCTCCTGGAAAACATTTGTGTCAGTGTGAGAGTCAATGACAGCTCCTGATTTGCAATCATCTGCAAATTTAGTCAACCAAAGACCACTGACATTAGCCTTGACTTCTGAGAAGTAAATTCCAAAAAAGAGCGGTCCAAGGACTGATCCCTAAGGAACTCTATTTGTGACTGGCTTATTTGTAGAGGTGGACTCACCAGTTCTAACTTCCTAGGTCCTGTCTGTGAGCCAGTTGGCCATCCATTGGGTGACATACAGGTTTGTACCTAACCTCTTGAGTTTGTCAACAATACCTAAGTGGGGTATTGTGTCAAATTTCTTGGCCAGGTCAAGGTAGGCAGTGTGAACGATTTTGCCCTCATCCATGGCTTTGGTGACCTTCTCAAAGAAGTCCACCAGGTTGAACAGGCATGATCCGCCCTTGAAGAAACCAAACTGGGTTGGGACCAGTGTCTGGAGATTTGCTATATCTCTACTGATCATCTCCATGATAATTCTTTCCATGGCTTTACTTATAAGACTAGTGAGACTTCTGGGTCTATAGTTTCCAGGGTCTGTAGATGATCCACCTTTATACAGAGGGATGACTGTTGCCTTTCTCCATTCATGAGGCATAAAGCCTGTTTGGAGGCTACAGTTAAATAGTAATTCCAGAGGCTCTGATAGGTCATGTTTCATGCTATTTAGAAGGCATCATGGGATATTGTCTGGGGCCACTGATGCAGTGTTCTTGCTCTTAGAGAGATCATTAAGAACCTGTTCCTTTACTTAAATATATTAATGGAAGAGTTGCACAACTGCAGAGAGGAGAAACTCTCTGCAAGGGTGACCACAGTAGTCATTTAAACATTTTTATTTTGCAGTCAAAATTTAACAATGGGAAAAACTCAAGGATGCTAGAACCAGGGAAATGGGTAATGGCAAATAGCAAGCAAACTGTTGGTCTATGATCAGTTGTAATGTAATAGTGAGCAACATATCCTGAAAGGCATGCAAATGAATTATTCTGCGCAGTGCAATTTTTTATTATCTCAGTAAATTAGCTGTTTTATTTTGTCATGGACCCTTTACTGACATGGCCTGAACCACAGGTATAAGAGCATAAGGCAAACTACAAAACTAAGGACAGAATACAATTTCTCTAACTCATATCAGAGTTACAAGTTTAAAATATACCTATATATGTACACTTGATATGCATTCATTATACTCTAGTACCTCTCATGAGGATGGCATCCTGGCTGCTCAATATTTGTTGGAAAACTCTGACATATGTTCCACAGATTTTTAACAAGTTTTTTTTTTTTTTACTTCAGTTTGTTAAATAGTTTTGGAGAAAATGTGATTTATGTTATGAGCAGATGTTACATTCAATTGCAGGCTACTTCAATGATGACAGTGTTCATTCCAAAATATGATTACCTGTTTACGGGTTAGCTGGGGAAGGCTTTTATTTATAACTCTACTTTGAATTATAACATATCCAAATGAAAAGATGGAGGCACTTTCATGCCAACTGCTGCCCACTTTGCAGTAGCAATTCTACATATCTGATGTAATTGTACTGAGTACATAAAATACATTTGGAACTGAGTTCTCTAGCAAATTTGACCACCTTCAGTTACATTTTCTGGAGACAACTATAACAAAGCTTTTTGATGACCCTGAACAATCCACACTTTATCTTAAGCATTTTACCCAAAACTCCCTGCTGCTTACCTCAAATTGTCATCCACATCATGTGGTGAATAACATCCTAAAATAACAATCCCTTGGATTTTCTATGCCTTGCATGGCATGCAAGATAAGTGCAGGAGCTCTAGCAGGCAATATGTCTGCCGTGTGATCCAAGAACAGCCTGCAGGGGCGTTCACGAGTGCTCCTGCACTAATCCTGCACTGACTAAGCCCCTGTATGCAAATCACTCCATTTGCAGGAGAAATCCATGCAAATTAGGTGATCTGTAGTACACTGGTATGTCTCTACTCAGCATGACAGGTAAGAATACAGAATGAAATGGAGTACCTGACATACCAGTACAGTCATAGCAAATGTGTACAAGTGTCAGGTGTGCCCCCACATCCTATGTAGTAATGTAATAACAGTCAGCTGTGCCCCCCAATCCTGTGTAGAAATGTAGAAATAAGTGTGCCCCCCCAACCTACTTAGTAATGTAATAACAGTCAGGTGTGCCCCCCAATCCTGTGTAGAAATGTAATAACAGTCAGGTGTGCCCCCTCAATCCTGTGTAGAAATGTAGAAATAGTCAAGTGTGCCCCTCATCCTATGTAGAAATGTAGTAAGAGTCAATGCCAAATGATCTACTGATACCCTGCAGAAACAGCATGCTACCTGTAGGTGTACAACACAAAGATCAGCACTGCAGTACAAACTACCTGGACTCGATCCACACATTCAATAAAGATGGGCATACTGGGCATGCTCACACATGTTTGTAGGGCCATGCACACACATGTCCCATACCACAGACAGGCATCAGACCACACTGGGTAGTGGCCCAGTATATGTAGGGTTGGTGTGTGAGTGGCACATATGAGGATGGTGTTGAACAGATAGTCCATATACAGTAATATTATGTTAGCTTACCATATGTGGCTGTGGCTGTGTTCACATTGGTTGTGGCTATGCACTTTCACACAGGTGTATCTTACCCTGTGCTGTGACATGCCTGTAGAGCCTGCTATATATGCAGGTACATGTGCATTCCCCCATAGGAGATGTAGGCCAGTGTTGAGATAGTCTGCCTGTAGCCTGCACAGTGCTTTGTTACATGCCTAGCAGCTTAGTGTACTCACCCAGTGAGATGTCATGTCCAGATACTTGCCAGATGTACTGCTGCTGGGCCTCCCTTAACAGTCATGTATGTCAGACAGAGCAGTGGGATGCTGTACAGGTGTATATCAATATCTAGTGGGTAGTATGTGGCCATGGCATCTCTGTACCAGAAGGTTATTATGTGTCAGGACAGACAGGGGTGTGTGAATGCATACCCTATGGGGGCAAATGTATACCAGTCATTATGTGTTATATCCATCTACATGGCTGTTAACATCCATATTGTCAGGCTTGGTCCACATGTTTTACACTAAGAGGTGCAGCTTGCTGTGTAGTACTTCCAATTACCACTATCATGGCAACCACCTACTATAAATTCTTACATCATGTGGGCATGGTACATTTACCTTTCTGTGTGATGGACATCTTCCTGTGTGTGGGCATCAGTGTTACAGACAGCAGGTAGCAATACCTCTTACAGGAGAACTGGCACACTCAGGGCAGCCACATATTTGTAGGAGGTTCAGGAACTACAGACAGAGCGTGAGTAGAGTTGTGTTATGCTTTGTATGCTACTGGTGTTACAGGGTGTGTGTGTACATACTAGTTTACCTTGGAATGCAGTCTGTCTGCAAAGCTCTCAACTGTGGGCATATCCTCTTGGTGGCCACAGGTGTGCCTATCTTGTTTTGTCTGTCCACCACACAGGTCCTGTGTCAGATATTTCACTGGCAGTGTGTGTTGAGTGCTATCAGTACATGGCTACATCCCTTTATGTTTCTAACCTTAATTCCCTGATGAAGGGTTTGCTGCAGACTATCCCGTAACACCAGTGACTTGCTTAGTGTATGGCAACAGCTTTCCACATATGGGCCTGTGTTCCAGCCTCTGTCCTCCACCTACATACCAAGCTTTGCACATATGACATGCTGTCAGGGGTTGTTCTGTATTGGGCTGTGAGTATATCATGCTGCCATTCATGCCATCAGTCCACTGCTGTTATATCCCCCACACATACTGTGGGGCTGGGGCCATATAGTGTGGGCTTCACCTACACAATACATGTGTGCCCTTATGCACTCCAGATGCCAGTGTATGTAACAGTGGTATATGGCCCTGTATTATTGAGTCTGGTGGGGGGGTGGATGCACCATAAATAACCTAGGCTGTTACAAAATGTGGTGGTATCGGGTGAGCTGCCTTAATGTATCTGCATGTACAGAACCATACAATTCACCTATATTTACATTACTTACATAAATTGGGTTAATGCAGGCCTACTGCCTCCTGCCATACAGACTGTTCTGTTTGTCAGTGTGCTTGTGATGGTGTCAGTTATGCCTTGTTATGTAACAGTTATATCCCATTTGGTCAACTGAAGTCTTTACCACCTAGTGATTTTGTACAGAGTAGAGACAGAAGCTGCTGAATTATACACCTGCATTACTTACTGTTGATTGTTTGGTATCCTGTGGCCCAGTCTGTCTTTACTATTGTACTATTTGAAGGGCTTGGCCTGGACAGCAACATTTGTGAACCTTTCCAAACTACCATATTAGTATAACTGTTTTACAGTTGCATTACTCTGTTTATATGGCTGTCAGTGTCTGAACAGCTGTATGACATGGCATATAACACTGTAATAGTACACAAATAAAGGTTTTCCATTTCTGCAAACCTGTGTGTGGTGTTTTATCCTATGACCTCTCTCTGGATATATGTTGCAGGCAACAATTATCATTTGTACGTGTGGCCCATACAGTGTCCAGTTGTTAAGGTGTTAACTGTAGGCATAGTGGCTGTTTCATATTGTATACACCTGCTACATATGTATCTTACTGTACATATCTCTGTGTGTGTATGTGTAGTCACATGTACATATACATATACATATATATATATATATATATATATATATATATATATATATATATATATGTATGTATATATATATATATATATACATATATATATATATATATATATATATATATATATATATATATATATATACATATATATATATATATATATATATATATATATATATATATATAGATATAGATATAGATATGTATCTGTATCTGCATATATGTGTCTGTGTATATGTATCCTTGGGAAGTTTATAGCTTCCACATTTTACATTTCCTATGGGAGCCAGACTGTACTGCATGATACATTACCAATACCCACCTGACATCATAGAGGTGGGATGTAGTACTGTTAACATCTTGTGCCCATGTCATGTCAGGTCCTGGTTATGGGATCTGCAACACTTGGAAGTGCATTGCAGGGCAGACGTGTTTGACTGTGGGGGGTATACCTATTCATACAAGACGTATATTGTTTGGGGCCTCGCAACCCCATTAACAGTGCATGTGGACATATATGTTTTAGTTAATCTACCATTATCTACAGATGTATGGCCATATATACCTATATAGATATACATATTTGCTTACATATGTATAACTATGTCCGTATATACCTACATAGATATATATCTGCTGACATATATGTAACTTGCTGTGTATATGTAGACATATAGGTGTAGACATATATATGTGTTGATGTAGGCATTTGCATGTATATATGTTCATATATATTTATGTATATATATATATATATATATATATATATATATATATATATATATATATATATATATATATATATAAACATGGATCTAGGACGTTTGCTCAAATGAGCAAACTTCCGAATCCATAACAACCAAACACACTTTAACAAAAGCGCTTTTATCGAAAAAGCGCTTTTGTTAAAGCATGTTATAACAAAAAAAAAAAAAAAAACACTTCATTAACGTTTTAGCAGGGTGGCTTTGCCCCCCTGCATCCTTCATGTGGGGGGCTGTGCCCCCTACACACACCCTACTTTAATATTCTCCCGCCGAGATCACACTACAGTGGGGAAAAGGGAACTTTCCTTTATCCGCACCATAGTACGGCCTCGGCAACAGGCATACTTACGCAAAAGTGCTTCTACGGTGAAAAGCACTTCCACATAAGTATGCCCGGCCATTTGGGTTTTGAACATTTGTTCATTTGAGCAAACATCCAAGACCAATCTACATATATATAGATATTTTGTATCTGTTTATATTTTAATATATTTACACACACACATACATCTAAATGTTGGAATACATTTTCTGTACTGCTGCATGACTGGGCTGGATGATGTGCTTTTGAAAACATCAACATTGTGTATATCTGGCATGGCTTAGTGGAAAATCACTTTGTCTATGATGTGCAGCATCCTGGGTTTTAGCCTTGCAGAGGCTGTTTATTTCGTTGCTGGGCAGAACACGGACCGTTGGATACAGAGTGATTAAGGCACTTTAAACCAGTTTTATGTGGGTTTGCATGGGTTTGCACTGTGGTAAGTACTGCTAACTTCCTATTACAGTTTCCTATAATCTGTTAGCTTCTGAATTGCTTAACCTGTATAGGCATTGCTTGCCCCCATGCAAACAGGCTTAAAACCGCTTACTGCTGCTTAAAAGTGCTTACTCCTGCTTACCCCGTGCTAATTTCTTTAAAAGAAAAGAAAAAGGGGTTGATAGGAAAGTGATGAACAAAAGGGCACAAAGACGGAAAGACAGTAGGGAAAATAGCCAGGGATGTGCAGGAAGGATGTAGGGAAGGTCCATAGCTGCCCATTTCTTCTACAGCAACAGCTGTGCATATACACTGAATTTGGAGGTAGATTTGGACACTGAAACCCCTGGGAGAGGGGTGAGGACAACAATAATAAGTTGTGATACCAATTAGACCAGATTACATGTGTCCAGTGGGCACATGTGCGAAATGGACAGCCATGTATGGAGCAATATTTTTTTGTGGGAACAGATTGCCTTTTTTTTTTTTTCAGATGAGAGTGGGATGTTGGGGAGGGGTAGTAGGTATAGTTGGAGAGATAGATTGGGTAAGTTAACAGACAAGACAAACAAGATGTATACAGGGGCAGTATATGACACATGTGGGGGCAAACACCTTGATGGGGAGGGGTGTTGGGATATCAGAAGACAACAAGCTCCCTAGTGGTAACAGTGGGACTGAGGTCCCCACTCATGGGCAGCCACCACTGCACCTTCACAGCCCCAATGGTGGCTGTGCTGGGGGCTGAGTCGCAGAGCCAGGCTGACTCTCTAATCATGACACGAGGCCCTTGAGCTGGTGTAAAAGATCACCAAACTGCTGGTCGACCTCTCTATGCACCACGACCTTGACCTGGCAATGGGTGACAGGTGCCTGTCCATGCTCACTCCCAGGGAGGACAAGCCCCATCCCCTGAGACAGTTCCACCCAAAGGTCATGCAGGACCAATGGACAGGGTGGTCCGGAGTTGGGACTCAGACATGCTCATGCCCGGTGCCACGGCCAGCTGAGGTGGGACAAGTGGGTCCGCTGGGAACCAGCCTTCCCAAGCGTGCTATAATGTTTAAATTTCATCATCATATGTGGGTTAGTAACAGTCAACACATTCCAGGGTTAGGTATAACAGCATGCATAGATATTCCCATTAACCCAAACACCAGATATGGCACAGTTGCATAGCAAACATAACACATTCATATATGGGGCCACAGTGGTGATGAGTACAGCATGCAGGTACATTGATGGCACCATGCCACCAATGTTGGAATAATTCAACATAGCACATGCATGGGAACCATGAAAATATTTATCAAACAATTGGACATTATCAGAGGCATTACATACCAGTTGGGGTGGGTATATTGATTATTGTTGGAGATATGGTGGGGGGAGAGAAAGATGTCAATTAACAACTATTATATTCCTGTAGTCCATATTACTTTCCTAGTCAGTGCTGTTATCTGTACCTTACAAGTCTTACTACACTAACCTATAGCCTTAGTTTGGACCGTGATATGGCTATTGTCATCATTACACATGAACTGGTTTTACCTGCAGTATACACCTGTTACCTGGTATACCTATAGAGGGAATGCTTGTTAACACTAACTAGCTGTTTCTGCACATACTCCCAGATTCTGGGTTGATGTTTTGCACATAGTTATCCAACTCTTTCTGCACAGACTCTGGCCATGTGTTGACCACATGCTGGTGTGCCAGGACATATCTAGAATATTGCCCTCTTTGACCTTTAGTGACCTGACACACACATATACATACTTACCTACACAGTTATAGTATGTAGCACAGTGTGGGTGACAGTGACCAGTGATACTTTATTATTCAGAGAAACTGCAACACTCACAATTTCCTACAATACCAGAGTGCACAGTACCAGTACAGGTTATAATGGTCTGTATTTCTCAGCACAGTGTTCGTATCCAACGTACCTGTGGGTGCAATGTTTGTTAGCACTACCTGACTGTTGCCACACAGAGTTCCGGGTTACACATTAGTATTATGTACATACATCTCACTCTGTTACTGTACACACTCTGGTCACAGCTTGACAACAAGAGAGTGTAGATAGGACATATTTGAAATATTACACTCCTAACAGTTTCGGGGGTTGCTACAGTGACAGGTGTGTTCTCATGATGCTTGACAATCACTTGTATTTCCTGTTTGCTGGCTAAACATCTGGGCTCATCCTACAGACTTACCAGGGGGACAGGTAGCAGATATGGGCACATATACTGGACATTCTGGCCTCATCTGTACAGTTGTGGGTATTGAATCTGTATGCAGCCTAATTCCACTCCCAGGATTCAGATCATGGCTGTGTCTGCTACAACTGAAACATTGTCCATCACAGTTGTGTCTGCTATATAGATATTGCTGTATATCTCCTATCTGCTTTCTGTCTTATTACTCCCCTGTGCTTTTGCATTCTGACCTTATATTACAACACTCATATACAAATTTCCTAGACAGTTGTATGTTGTAGGACAGTGTGGACGACAGTGATGTGTAATACCTCATTATTCAGAGCAACTGCATATCATTCTTGTATTTCTGGGCACAGTGTTAGTATCTGACAGACCTGTGGGAGGAATGTTTATTAGCACTACCTGAATGATCCCCCACACAGTACCAGATTCCACATTACTATAATGCACATACATCTCACTCTGTTACCGTACACACTCTGACCACAGCTTGACAAGTTGAGGTGTAAATGGGACATGCGTGGCTTTTTAGTCACATAAGGTATTGGGGAGATGCTAGTGTGCCACCTTTGTTCTCATAGCTGTGTGTCAATCAGTCGTATTTCCTGTTTGCTGCCTATACATCTGGGATCATCCCACTGATTTCCCAGGGGGACAGGTTGATAGCCAACAGATATGGGCCACTTTAATATACTTCTGGACATATCTGTACAGTTGTGGGGTATGATTCTGTATGCAGACTACTACCAATGGCTGGATTCGAACTGTGGCTGTGTGTGCTAAAAAACAACAGTTCACATCGCAGTTGCATGTGCTATTCAGTTTTTGTTGTCTGCATTGTCCCTGTTTACTGTCTATGTGTCTCTCAGTTGTACTAAATGGCCTCTGGGGATTACACCTGTCATATACAGGCATTTCTACACATTTAATTTATGATGCACAGTGTGAGTAACAGTGCTTGATACTACAGTACTATTACATGATTGCATATATACATTACCGTATGATACCAGGATATAGACATGCAATCCAGCAGTTAGACCTGTTTTGTCAGGCGTTTACACTTTTATTGACTTACAAACAATATGAGACTCTTCCTGCCATATTCTCTAGTGTATACAGTACTTGCCTTGAACAATGCAGGTTTTATATAAGCAATTAATTTACTACTACTTTTATTTTTATTGCCTATGACAGTAAATGTATGAGTATTACTGACCTGCCTCATGTTGTAACCTTGTTAGGCGACTGATGTGGGCCTCCTGGTTCACGGCCCACTCCATTGCAGTTGTGGGGACATAAGAAGAACATTTAGCCATACCTATCCATGATATACCTGAGCTGGCAATTATTACACACATACTGGGGTGATACTTGCACACAGCTGGAACATCCGCTGATGCTCTAGCCTCTTGGAGCCACTCCTCCAAGAGGTCCCCCTTACGTCGCTTCAGGTCAGCATAGTGGTGCCTGTCTTGCTCACCAGTTCACGGTATGCCAGTGACACTGGTGAGTTCGCAGTCTAAATGGTCCCAGGCCTCTGCCTTATATTGGGTGCACTGGTACTGGCCCTGCAGCAGTCTCTGATCATGGTCTTTGACAAGAAGTCCTGCCATGACCTTGGACTCCTGGATGCACCAGCACTGTACCCAGAAGCATACACCTTCTCCCCTTACTGACATAGTGCCTGCAAGGGGAAGCTACAACCAGTTATGAGATGTAATCCCACCTCTTGGGTTTAAATAGGGCTGATTTCCCCACACTTTTTGGTGATTGGCCAGTTTTGAAAAGGCTAAGCTATAAGCAAACCTGTTTAACTAAGGTCGGCATTGTTTAAAGGGGTATAACACTGGGCACATTGATTAAGCTGGCCTACACTTTGCTTACACCTCCTAAGCTGGCCTGTGCAATGCTTAGCGTTGCTTACATTGGACTTTGCATTATTTTTTTCATTTTGGCATTGATTTCTTATTCATTACATCTTATATATCTGCCTGGTATCCATGATTAATGTGTACATACACTCTATGGGGGTCCTTGTGTTTTATTGGGGACTTCAAAACTCTATTACAATTACACCTCACTTCTGGGCTTACTGCTGTACTCCATTTCACATACTTATGTTATGTAGTGGGTTATGGAGCATATAACTGCATACTGATTCCTTTCACAGGTTCAGTTTGGTTTTACTATAGTGAGGACTTGTTTGCTGATACCTCAGTTTTCTGTACTTCTGTGATGGCTTGGTGGTTTACTACTATGACTATGGTGCATAAGGTCCTGGGTTTGATAACTGCAAGGTTGTTTATTTGGTTGATGGGCAGAACAAGGGCTGTTGGATACAGAGTGGTGAAGGCACTTTAGAGCAGTTGTAAGCAGGTTTGCGCAATGGTAAGCACTGCTAACCTGCTGTTACATCTGCTTAAAGAGAGTTAGCTTCAGAACTGCTTAATCAATGTAGGCATTGCTTACCGCCATGCAAACAGGCTTAAGCCCGCTTACTAGTGTTTAAATATGTTTACTACTGCTTATTTGTGCTTAAACCTGTTTACTAGTGCCTTATTCATTATGACATTGACACCTCACATGTGCATTTACTTCAGTACTCCATTTCATGAAAATATGTTATTTAGTGGGTTATGCCACATAAATATTAGTCATGATGTGCTTTGCCATGGAAAATGGAATGTGCTGCAGTGGGACTCGAACTAGGAATGCCTGCTCGTAAGGTGAATATTCTACCCACTGCATTATTGCTATGCTGCTTCACTTGCATATATCTTCCTTGTTATCCTCTTCAGCTATTTAAGCTGCATTAACCATAGCTAAGCAATGGGCACACCCTCACACCTATGGTTAGCTTTAGTCAGATTTTTAAAAACAAATACAGGGTTTCTTCATTTTATTTATATATACTGTTGCTGTTGTACACAAGGGGGACTGTTGGTGGGGATATGCGGTCACCTATGAGCAGTCTCTCTCATTTCATACCCCTTTCTGCTGTTCTTCATTGCAGGGGCATGTATATTCTGAGAGCTCTGCTCTCAGACACACCCCCTGCACTCTTACACACTCCACGTAAGCCTAGGAGCTCAGGCAGCACACCTCATTATTATGCATGGTGCGTTGCCATCCTGCTCCTAAACGGCCGCCTCCATGCAGGACTAAGCTAGTCCTGCACAGAGGAATAGTAAATCTAGGGGAATGTCTTAATGTGAAAATAATTTGTAACAATGAAAAAGGACTGTGACAAAGAAGTATAGGATCTATGAATGTTATTTATGGCAAGTGGCTGTAAACTATAGATTATTCAAAAGGAGAATAATTATTTCACTTTAAGACTGATGCTAGCACCGCACAGAATCGGAGATTAGTAACCACTTCTGTTAGTCATTTGTTTTTGTTTTATTTTTATTTTGGTTTTAATTAAAGTGATTATCATGAAATGTTGGCATATCTTGAAAAACATATATAGTTTTTTTAAGTTTGGTTACTTAAGATGTGCAAATTTTACTTCAGGAGAGGGAAAAGTGTTAAAATATTAATCACTTTTGCAAGATATAATTACCTTCATAAACTATTTGAGTTGACCATTTGCTGATGACATTATTGATGTCAGCATTCAGTTGCTTTGATATAATTTAGTATATATATATATATATATATATATATATATATATATATATATATATATATATATATATATATATATATGTATATATATCTACACATATATATACACATACATGGATTTACTTTTAATTCTCAAATTGCCAAATGTTCAAACTACACAAGAATGAGACCAAAATCCCGAGTGCTCATCATCCTGAAGTGTCTTAAAGTTGAAGTTCAAAATATTGAAATTAACACAGAGGATGTTGTGTTTCTCCCCTTCACCATTAAAATACACCTGAGAATGTGAATCTCATTTTATTTCAGTATACAGCTTGTTTACTTTTTTGTGCTCATTACATGTTTGTAGACAGAAAAAAAGCTTTGAAAGCTTTGTAAGTAAATGAAAATACTACATCTTTAGTAGTCTAGTGATTACCTTCAAGAAGTTAGTAGAACTGTAACTGGTTTTATTTTGCAAAATTGATTCAGATTCACAGTGAAGAGGAAATAGTTTTCATTTTTTACAATATGGAGGGCATCCTGCTGACATTTGTACTCTTAGTCCCTCTGCTCTGTTTTGCTCTCTGACTAAAGCTGACATTAACACAGAGAGATCAGTCGCTCGACAGCTCAGTATACATTTCAATCTCCTATGCCATGCTTCAAATGAGTTTTGAGTTCGAGACAAAAAACAGAGCATTGTGCTCTGAAATATTTCAAAACAACATAGGAAATAAAGGAGGGAATCTTGCGAACACTGTTGTTCTAGTAGAAAATTTTTTAAATTTCCCCAATAAGTACCAGTGAGATAAATATTTTAAAATTTATTTTCCTTCGGCAGGAAATATTTCCTTTAAAGCATAAAATGCAGGTAACACCTCCTCTTCACTTAAGAATGCTAGAGCAACAAGTCTTTTGATTGAAAGTTGAAAAGATAATGACGAGTTGTAGAAAGAAGCTAACTGTAAGGCTTATACTTTACTCCAGATGTTTTGGCTAAAGTGAAAGAAACATCCCTTACTCAATGCTCTATTTATATTCATTCGAACACTTTTAATAGCTGCCACTTCAAAATCACAAAGAGTGTATTTTATACTGGTATCAAATCCATTTTCAGAGAGTAAGTGAAATATGCAGTGCCACATTATGTTACATGATTTCAAAAAATGTTTTGGCATTAAACAAAACAGAAGAGGTGCGGACTTATTGTACTCTCCATAATCCAAATTGTTGTTCTGCTTAAGTCAAACAAGTTAACAGTGCTGAACACTAGAGCTGTATTATCTGTTGAAGCATAAATAACTCTTTCTTTCTATAAATGTGCCATTTTTCAGTGGGTATTGACTTAAATCAAAGTTTTCTAATGTTCCGTTAGGAAACTTATCAACTTTGCCTGATTTTCTTCTAATTCTTCCTATTTGCTGTCGTAATGCTTTGTTACTAGGAAGACTAGGCTCAAATTCTAGCACTGTTGAAGCCATAGCATCAACTGTGAAACACGGTGTATCTCTGGATAAATTGGCTCTGTGTTTCAAGTCAGTACACAATTTGTATCTCTGTACTTCTACAGGATATCCGGTATGATTGTCTGCAACTGATTTACTAGTTAGATTTTATACTTTATGGGTTTATTTTACGGTTTGCAATTGTAATGCTTTTCTTTAAAGATTTTTAAAAATTTTAAATTATTATTTTTTGTAGGTCTACCTCTTTACATTTTAGTTGGTGTCATGTGTTTGATTAAATACTATATAAGGAGTGAGAGTTTTTTGCAAGATGTCTGATGAAGGGGTACGTCCCTGAAAGCGCTTACCTGTGTGTTTTTCTACAATAAATTTCCTAGCTGTGGTACAGTTGGTGTTTGTTTTGCTGTTTGGATTCAATATATTTTTACACCAGCTGTTTTATCTGTTGATAGAGGATTTGTATGTTTCTGTATTCTTTTATGATGACCACTTGTTTCTCTTTCTGTGATAATGTTGTCTGTAATGTTCTGCAGAGTTCCTGGAATGAGGAAAGTAACATCCACCATGCTTTTTTAGGTACAAAGTACAAATCTTTAAAGTGATAACTAGCATATTTAAACAATTGCCATTTACTGATTCTATTGTTTTAATACAATGACATTCAAATATTTAGACTTCCTGGATTATAACATATCGGGTTTTCGGTCTTGATCTTGTGTAGTTTGAAGATTTTGCAATTCAAGCATTAAAAGGAGACGTGTGTGTGTGTACATATATATATATATATATATATATATATATATATATATATATATATATATATATAAATGCGTTTACATTCAAGAGACACACACAGGTGAATGTGAATCCTGAAAAATGGTGCACAGACACAGAAAGAGTATACAAACTCCACAAGGTAGTCACTGAATTCCAGCAAAGAAACTCAAACCCAAGCACAGAGATGAAACATGTCTGTGTAATGTTCTTTTATACAGTTGTGTTTAGAAATAAAGGTGAATCTTAAGACTGCTGTATTACTATATATGTATACATATATATATTTATTTAACATTTGTTAACCAGGAAAGTCCAACTTTCAGAGCACCTGGAGGAAACCCACACAAATGCAGGGAGGACATGAAGACTCCACACAGAAGGCACCCCAGCTGAGAACCAAACCAGAGAACCTTTTGCTGTGAGGCAGCAATGCTACCACTGTGCCATCTGTGTGTGTGTGCGTGTGTGTGCATGCGTGTGTGCATGCATGCGTGCGTGTGTGCGTGTGTGCGTGTGTGTGTGTGCGTGTGTGCGTGCGTGCGTGTGTGTGTGTGTGTGTGTGTGTGTGTGTGTGTGTGTGTGTGTGTGTGTGTGTTTGTGTGCATGTGTGTGTGCGTGTATGCTATATTTAAGAGCACAGAAGCAAACTTGCAAACAGTTTGAGAGGAAACTTAACCTTGAAAAGTGCCAGACAAAGAGAGAATGCATAAACTCCAGAGGTAGTGACTGGATTTCAGTAAAGAACCTTAAAACCAAGAGGTACGAGGCAAAATCTTTTACTAAAAGCCACCTTTATTTCCCATGTATTATGGGCAGCAATCCGTTGAAGACTAGCAAGAGTTAGAAACTGAATCTTTTTAGGACTCTTTACTGTTTACTGATCTCTTGGCAAATTATCATAACTATTCCTATTTGTTTAATAACTAGTGAGAACCATTCTGGGTGTGGCTATCATGCATACAGCCATTGAGGGATTTTGTTTTACCCCCTCAAACATTCACACTGCATGCTGCATAAACATTTTGGGGGTAGATCCAAAGTAGTGCAGAAATGGTCCGTTATTTACTTCTATAAGTGATATAGCTCTTCTGGTGACTCCACACCCCATTGTCAGATGGAACTTAGTAGGTCTCTTGTCTCCAACAGAAATGCATTAACATCCTTTGACATTCCCTCAAACCACTTCTTGGGAGGAAATATGCTTAGCTTCTTCTTTAATCTCCCTCCCCAACTGACTATTCCAGTGTTTGGGTCACTAATGAAACATGGTCAGCCTTTATCCTGCTACAGTACGGAGCCAGCAATAGCAATTGATTTTGCATGGGCAGCATGAAAGAGCAAATCTGGCAGTAGACATCAAGGGTTGCACGACTATCCAGTGTCAGCTAGATATACTGTATACCATACTCCATGCACATTTGATAATATACTTACCAGCAACATGTCTGAGTAAGGTGAATAAACACATACGCTAAAGTAGCCTGCCATCCAGATATGGGGTGACTATATATGACCAGTGCAACCCATCTTGTTACTCTTAGGCCAAGTATTCTCTTGTGGCTGCCTAAAACTTTGTGTAGGTAGGTGTTCCTCATTGTGTATGTCTGGCTACACTGTACCTTCTGCATTTTATGACAGCATCCTGCTTTCATACAGTGTAGCTTTCCTAATCCTGTTGCTGAATCCCACACTCTGGGTTTAGTACTGCAGTCTTTTTTGTGTATTTCTGTTATGCATTACATATGTGAAAGCCCATGGCATAGGAAGTACAAGAATTCACATCCACAAAGCAAACAAGGGCAACATGGCATTTATGCAATCCTGTCTGACATTTATTTTCTGTAACTCAAATCCCCAACTCCCTTCTGCATTTAGGGGACTTTGGCTCCTGCATGCCATTTTGTAATATATTCAGCTCCAACATCACTGTAACTTGAGAAAAATAGAGATTCCCCTTATATTACAACCTTGTTTAATGCACTATGGTGATTTTTACACAGTTGCCAATCAGCAAGCTCTTCTCACACAGTTGTCTGCCATACTAATATCCTGCTCCCCTATGTGACATTCTAAGGGTTGTCATAGCTGTAAGCACATTCTCCTAAACAACATATCAGCTGCATCAGTAATTAGGAATCCTGACATCCCCATTAATAAGTCTTTCTGTCTTTGCCTAATCTTGTAAACAGTTTTATATGACTTTTCCGATATGACTTTCCCTTGAAGGGATTTTGCTGGCTTTGTTGGATTTAAGTAACGCAGTGTGTTAAAATAAAAAAAAATAGTGTTTGCCATCTGAAGTGGTTGCATGTTCTCCCGCCTCTCCCAAATAAAGGCTTCCTTTATTAAAAACAGCCTCCAATACACAGCTTTTTGCTTCTCAGCTTCCCCTATGTCAATGCTGTATTAATGCTATTAATTTATTTTACTTATTTACTTAACTTTTTTTGACAGGCTTATTGCCCCCAAGCATGGCATATTTGTAGAGGATATAAGAGGTAGCATTCATAATGTCTGGTGATCTTTGTTAGGGATACTGAGGACGTTTTCTTAGCGCTTCTGGGATATACTGCAATTTTGAAACTGGATGCTGCTTTACTATTTCTGAAGTCAGTGAGCATTTGTCTAATACCATGGAGAAAATATAGATGCATGCTGATATGAAAAAAAGCCTGCAGATTTTTCAGCAGAAGATCTTGATATAACTCTATGGCTTGGGAATTCAAAAAGATGCTGTAGTCCCAGGGATAGAAGTGTATGGATCCAGAATATGCCCATGGAAAGGCATGTATTGGCATGTATTGATCCAGAAAAGTGGTGCAGAGCAGTTTGAACAAACAAACAATGTTTCAGTACATACTTAGCGATCGGAAATATTTCTAAAGTAGTAGGAGTGGTATTTACAGAGGCTACGACAAACTGTTACTATAAGTGGAAAATAGAGCCAAAAGTAATGTAAGTCAACATTATTTAGAGTTTTGGAAGACTGAGGGCATCTTTTGCATTTATGTTCACTGCAAAGGCCCCATGCATAATTATGGTTTTGGAATGATATTGTGGCATCACTGGGAGTAGAAATACAACAGGCGAAAGTATTGTACATTTTTACTATAAACTATCAATGCTTTCTGTTCAGAGTCTGAAAGTGCTCTGCACACAGTCCTCACTAATTTTATCAAACAGACTAGCCCCAGGATTAAATAAACTCCATGTAGGCTTCATGCAAAGCCTACATGAAGTGTGCCTGCTACTGTGACGGTGTTCATCCCACTGCATTGTGCAATGCATATTAATGAGGAGTTCTGTATCTAAGCAAGGTTTCACGGCTCACAGTAGTGTTGCTGACTGCCATACCTATCAGGCAAATGTGGATAGCAATTCCTTGTAAGTCAAAGAACCAACAGACCACCAAGGCTACACAGATTGCACTGATTCTGCAGAATATTTCTCCATAGCATAATGTAAGGATATATAAACAAAAACAGAGACATAAAATATCGCATAGACATGTTATAACGAAACAGATACATACCTGTCATCCCCTTTGAGCAAGACCAAAGGCATACATAATGGGGGGGGACAACAAACCATAAAATGTGTGGGTCTATATCATGAAATTGACATTTTAAAATGTTGACTCACATTTGTTCGACAAGAAAATGTCGAACTCCAACATACTCGAATGGCCAAATCACCGATTTCTTTCTGATGGAAAGAAATTGGTTGGCCAAAAACCAACACCACACAAAAACAAACATATTTTAATGGGGGCTTTCCACCTGTTAAATGAAAAAATACTGTAATAAAAAGATCAATACACAGGAGGTTCAGGTTCAGGTTCTTTACTAGTGTACACCAGGAGGCAATAAACGTACAAGTACAGAATTTTGTCTGAATGAAACAGGAAGAACACAACTTTTATAGTATTTCTTACTAGTATTAAACCACCAGGCTGACATAGTCAGTCACAAGGGGTTTTACATCACTTTAGCTTACAATATTCTATTCATCTAAAATGCTGATACTACATTTTGCTTAAAAACTTTTTCTGGTAAACAACGTGGCCTTGCTAGCCACCTGGTTAGTTACAATACCCTTTTACAAAAGTTTCCACTCAAGGTTCTAAATTAATTTGAACATAATAGTAGATACAGTTCTCAATACATTTCTCTTGTTACATGTTATCACTTCCTCCTTGCAGCCGGTACGTTATCTAGCTACATATACAAGGTCGATTGCTCAAGCAGAAAAGAGCAGAAGATTCTCATTATTTCACACATTTAATTTCCTGACCCAGCAGATAATCACTTGTGAGAAGCATAAACATTAATTCTTGCTGAGCTAGCAGCTGCTGGGGTCAGAGACCAACTTGCAAAAGGCACACTGCAGTTTCCAAAAGCTTCTTGCAGTTTCATATGCATTCATTTTTCTTGTCATAACATTAATAGAATAAAATGCATCATATATTTCTTATTTCTTAATAAGCACTAAACATATACATTAATACATATTTTTCTAACATTTTCCCCCCAGTTAATACTTTTTATTCTATTCTCAGAAGTTTAAATGATTTTTATTTCTTTTCCTAACCTCTTCCACTTGGGACTTGCAGTTAAGAGAGTCATTCAGTTTAGACTTCAAGGAGAATTTCATTTGGAACCAATTCCTCAAGTTCAATGTCTTGATACAAGGTTTCAGAGACAGACATATCTATAAAATCTTTAATTAATCTTTTCATGCAGGGGATTCCACAACAAACACATGCTCCTAATAGGAGTAAACCCACACAAATGGCAATCAGAATATTCATTAGGATGGAACCCCACCCCCCCAAACAGATTCTGGAAAAAATCCGTCAAAGGGTTTGGGCCTGGTTTGGTCATGGCCGACACTTGTTGAATCACCTCCAGATGGTTATCAATTTCATGTCTATTATCTGGAATATATGCACAGCATTCTTCTTTGATAAGCACGCATGTACCACCTCTCGCCGCTAGGGTGAAGTCAAGAGCGATCCGATTTTGCAACACAACAGTTCTCATGGCATTCGGTTCATCAGTCACTAATTCAAGAGCAGAAAAAGTTGCATTACTCATTACTTCTAGAAGTTTCAACAGTTTTCTCAGCTCCCAAATCGATTTGACTGCACCATCCGCTGGGAGTATACCTGCCCAAGATATAACACTGTCACTCAAGTCCACATGAGTCAATTTGTCTTTGTCCTTCACAGAATTATGGTCTTTCCAACCTGCTTCAGCTCGCCCTACTGGATTCACAGGTTTCTCGATTGGATCTTTGGTTTTCTTGGAAACATCTCTAACGTTCCGTATTTTACCCAGAGGTAATTCCGCAGTGTGTCGTATGGCCGGAACCAGATAGCCCAAAAAACAACTGCCGGACCAATTCTCAGGTAGCCATTTGTATGCCTTTTTCCCACACACAAAATAACAGTTTTCAACTTTAGTGCTAATACGCACTAGCCCTGCATGAAACATTTTCTTATCTATGATTGACAATTGTTTAATCAAAATAGGATTTCTTTGTACTTCATTCAATGTCGTTTCCATTGAGTTCAAGTATGAATCATAGTTAGTATTGCAAACAGTACCCCCACTTTTAGTCTTAATATAACATTTATAAGATATTGTTATGTTACAGTTACTCCAGCCCACCTGGAGAGTATCATTCTTGAAAAAACACACAATCCCTTTTTGTGTAACAGGTAAATACAATGCTATTTTATCCTGTGATCTCACAGTTCCTGTGTCAAAAAGCAAATTCTCCCAAGTCTCATTGATCCCTAAAGGAACAGCGGACATTAGTAGTCCTCCATATGCTGTTGTATAGCTGTACAAACCCAGCAGTTTGAAATGTTCATAGTCTCAGCATATACACGTTTAATTGCTAGGTATGTGTTAAAGTTTGGATGTCAGTCTATGGATGTCTCATCACGTTTATCCAGTTTTACTTGTGTGATTGAGAAATGAAAAAACCACAACAAAAAGAAAATTGTCAAAAGTACAGTCGACAAGTGTACGCTCAATAATATGATTATGCAACATTTTTGAGGTTGGTCTGAATTTCTCTCTTTGGCCATTTTGTTCTTGTTGCGTAACAGTTACAATGTTTTTATCAAGTTGAAAGTTCTTTACCGGTTTACAGTGCGTCAAATGGGTCCAAGATGACCTTTCGGCTATTTTGACTGCAGTAGGCGTGGCCAGCAGTACCTGGTACGGTCCTTCCCACTTCCGGCTTGCCCAATTCTTCCTCTTTGTTACCTTCACCCAGATCCAGGACCCCGGGGCTAGAATCACTTCCAATGGTCTGGTCTGTTCTTTATCTGAAAAAGAGTTAAACTGCAAAAGAGATTTATTTGTTAACAGTTTCCTCATATAACTAGCTAGTGAAATATCAGCCTCCTGGTCTGCAGGCATGAGAGCTTTCCACTGAGGTACATAATATGCCCTCCCAAACACCATTTCAAAAGGAGTTAAACCCTTTGCATTTGGAACTGTTCGCATACTCAGCAGCGCCAGAGGCAGACAGTGCACCCAGTTCTTTTGGGTTTCATTGACTAACTTCCTGAGTTTGTTCTTAAGGACTCCATTGTGCCTCTCCACCAGTCCTGCAGACTGAGGGTGATAAGCACAATGGTTCTTAAGGGAAATCCCAAAGAAGTGTCCCAGTTGCTGTATGGTCTGATTCACAAAATGTGTACCATTGTCACTATAGATCCTTTCCGGTATGCCAAATCTAGGAATAATCTCCTTTACGAGAGTTTTTGCCACTGTTGTTGCATCCGGGTTTTTAGTTGGAAAGGCTTCCACCCATTTGGAAAACATATCTATAATGACAAGACAATACCTTTTGTTATCACATTTGTTCAATTCTATAAAATCCATACAAATAGTATGAAACGGATATGGCGGTGTGGGAAAACTTCCTTGTTTAGGTTTAAATGCCCCTTGTGCATGATGTTTGTTACAAATATGACATGCCACACAAAATTTATTTGTGTAATTTGTGAATCCATATGTTTGGAATATTCGGTTTACTAACTGTACCATCCCCCCTGTTGAGACATGGCACTGCCCATGGCTCAACAAAGCTGCATATCTAAACAAATTAGACGGAAAAATTGTTTTTTTCTCTTTGGAGATGTACAGCCCATTTTCAAGGATTGCTCCTCGTTTTTCCCATTTTTGTTTCTCTGCTGTTGTAGTAAGCGTCTGCATTGTTTTTAACATTTCTAGGTCTACAATTTCAGAGGGTTGTAATTCCTCGTCTAAAAGTAAAGTTTCTGAGTCTGAAGCTGCTTGCTTCGCAGCTGCATCAGCTCTCGCATTACCTTTTGAAATTCTGCCCTGCTGTTTCGTATGAGCTACGCATATGCAAATAGCTACTTTAGTAGGTAACTGAATAGATTATAATAATTCTAAAATAAATTGCGCATGATTAATTGGTTTACCACTAGATGTTATCATCCCTCTATTTTTCCACTGCTGTGCAAAAACATGTACAGTAGAAAAAGCATACTGACTGTCAGTATATATGTTTATACATTTGTCTTTTGCTAAGGTACAAGCTCGTGTTAAGGCAATCAATTCTGCTGCTTGTGCAGACAAGTTATGTGGTAAGGATTGGGCTTCTAAGGTTTCAGTGTCTGTAACTATTGCATACCCCACTAGGTTTTTCCCTGTAGGGCCCCTTCTGCATGAGCCATCCACGTAATATGTCACCTCGGCCTTATCCAAGGGAATATCCGTGAGATCTTGTCTGGGTAATGTTTTCTGCTCAATTTCCTGCAGGCAACTGTGTGGTGTGCCATCTGCAGGAGTTGGGAGCAAAGTTGATGGATTTAATGTCGTGCATCTTTCAATTGTCATATGAGGTTGGCTCAACAGTATAGTCATACAGGAAAGGTGTCTAGCAGGAGACAGATGTGCTAATTTTTCTTGCAGTAAAATTATCGTGACTGCATGAGGCACTCTCAATGTGAGAGGGTGGAATAACACCACTGAGGCTGAAGCCTGTACTGCCATTGCAGCTGCGACTACTGCTTGCACACAGTGGGGCAAGGATCGCGCCACTGGGTCTAACTGTGATGAATAGTAAGCTATGGGGCGTTGCTTATCCCCATGTTGTTGTGTCAACACTGATGTCATATATCCTTGCTTACAGTCTACAGTTTGAAAGAAACGTTTATGATAGTTTGGTAGTCCTAAGACTAATGAAGAAGCTATCAATTGCTTCAACCTGCAGAAAGCTATTTCTGCTTCAGGTGTCCATTGTAATAAATCCTGTGCTGCCATCAGCTTTTTGTATATGAGGTCGGTCAGTGGAGCAGATTCCAAAGCATAGTTTGGTATCCAGCTCCGGCAGAAGTTAGTTGTTCCCAGGAAGGACATGATTTCCTTCTTGGTCGCTGGTTTGGGTGCTTGTAAAATCACTGTTTTTCTATCCTCATCTAGTAGTCTACCTTCTTTGGATATTACATATCCTAGGTATCTAACTTGTTTTCTCCAA
This sequence comes from Protopterus annectens, assembly GCF_019279795.1. Classification (NCBI taxonomy): domain Eukaryota; kingdom Metazoa; phylum Chordata; order Ceratodontiformes; family Protopteridae; genus Protopterus; species Protopterus annectens. The sequence goes on along the minus strand of NC_056726.1, from coordinate 1,806,905,082 downwards.
AGTTGTAGTTTGATTTTGTTTACTTTGTGTCCCTGTGTTGCTAAGAATTGTAACAGTGCTATGGTATCCTCCCAGCATTGCTGCTGGGTGGGGGCTGCTAGCAAGATGTCATCTACATAAAGTAGAATTTGACTACCCCCCGGTGGGGTGAATCCCGCCAAATTACTAGCCAATTCTTGTGCGAATATTGTTGGACTCTCACAATATCCCTGTGGTAGTCGAGTATAGGTATACCTTTTCCCCTGAAATGTAAATGCAAACCAATATTGGCTATCAGGATGTATAGGTATTGAAAAGAAAGCATTGCTGATATCTACCACAGAGAAATATTTTTGATGAGGTTTCAAATCATTTAACAAAGTGTGTGGATCTGGCACTGTAGGTGCTCTAGGTATTACTGCATTATTTACAGCTTGTAAGTCCTGAACCATACGCCATTCCCCATTTGCCTTTTTAACAGGAAATAGGGGTGTATTACATGGTGAATCAGGAGATTCTACCAGTACTCCTTCTCTAAGTAATGCTGCTATTATAAGTTTGATTCCTATCTCTGCATCCTTTCTCAAAGGATATTGTCTCTTCTGTGGTCTGAATGCTGACTTTGGTGTAATAGTAACTGGTCCTGTTGTTCGAATAAGTCCTACATCTGACTTGCCTGTTGACCAAAGAATCTTTGGTATGTTACATAAGGCTTTCTCCTCTTCTTCTAATAAGAATGCTAATCAGCTGTCCTCGCTAGACTGCAAGTGTACAGCTGGGTGTGCCTGTGTTAGCCAATTCAGTTTTTGTTTCTGTATTCCCTGCTTTGATAATTCTAAATCAGTTTGTTTCTCCCATCTCGTTACCTTTTCTCCTAGGTCTGCCTATTTTACATTTTTGTTCTTAGTTAAACTGACATGTGGTAATTGATTAGATTTGTATAATGCAAGGAATTCTTGAGGTAATGAACAGCTAACAACACTGTTTCCCTCAGTATCCCAGTACAGATTACGTAACATTAATCTGTTTGCACGATTTCTGAACAATTCTTGCTCATATTCCTTATCAGGTCCTGGTGTGCTACAGTAATACAGAGTTCAATGCAACAAATGCTGTCTGTCAGTGTCAAGGGAGGGGGATTTACTGATGGCTACATTCATCAGTTCCTCGGTCACTGCCCCTGGACCACTCGTAACCAAGTCCTAGCTGTACCAGTAAAAAGTTTCACCCTCCGGTCGCACGGTCGCACCACAAAAGTATCCATTTGTCGCTGTGCCTCCATACCCTGCATAGTCAGAACTACTGCTATGCCAAATAGCTGCATAAGGTCCCTACCTAATAGGTTCACTGGACATTTTGCAGAAACAACAATTTTACTCCTTTGAGTCATCCCTGAAACAGGGCCAGTTATTGCTATATCATGGGAAAGTGGTTCCCAGTATAGCTGTCCATTTGCAGCTTTCACTAATATATAATCAGGTGATTCTGAATGTTCCGGTAACTTGGAGGGGTGTATCAGAGTCCATGACGCTCCTGAATCGCATAGGAATTTAACTTCCTTCCCCTCCACCAGAAGCGTAGCTTCCGGTTTTGTGTCTGCTAGGTAGAGCTCTAGGCTCAATAATGCTAAATCTAAAATCTCATTTTCTTCATCCTCCATGTCTACTTGCACTTCCTCTACTCCTTCTATCACATTTACATTTGTTCTTTCTTTATAGTCTTTTTCCGATGATTTCTGACTCTCATATGGTGTATCTTCACCATCATATAGTCAGTCCTCATCTCCCTTATCCTCTGTGGTTACCTTCTTATTTTGTTTGCAATCCCTAGCTAGATGTCCTTTCTTCCCACACTTAAAGCATTCACCTCTCTTTTTCCTTTCTTCAAAGTCCTCTGACCATTTGTCAGACTGCTTATTTCCCTGTGCATTTTTCTTACCCTTTTTACCAGACTGTAATACATAAACTTCAGCTCCGTCTTCAGCAGTGAAGACTTGCTCTTTCTTTTTCTTTTTGCTATTAAAATGTCTTTCAGCATGTATAGCATATTCAAGTAAGGCTTGTAACCTACTTGTTCGATGATCTATCATATGCTTCGTAATGAAGCTACTAATAGGTGCAATGCAACCTTTTAAAAATGCATTTTTCAATTGTTGTTCATACGGGGAATCATCCGTTTGATTTTCGGGAACTGTCATACCGCTATGGTTATTAAAACATTCTAATAATCTGGCATAGTACCCATCTACTGTTTCATTTTCTTGCTGTATGCATTGGTTAATACAAGTCCAGTCTGCTCTAGGTTTCCACTTCTTAGAGATTTGGTCTGTAAGGCCTTTTACTCTATTGTCAAGTTCTGCGTCACTATGTGGAAGTGGCTTAAATTCTGCATTACGAGGATTCCAGGTGCCACAAATCATGTGCCAATCTGGACCTACAATTTGTCTAACTACTTTTTCTACTTCTTCCCCATTTAAGTGGTAACTTAACCTCATGCCTTGTAAATCTTCTAGGAATTTTGTAAAATTAACTTTTGGATGGGGAATTCCCTCAGTAGCCTTCCGGATATCCTCCGGTGTCCACGGCCTATATACCAAGAGGGTTGGGTCCTGTCCAACCTGTCCTGCCTGAGGATTTGGTACCTCTATAAGTGGACATATTTCTTCCTCACTCTCAGCTTGTAAATTTCTCTCCATCTGATACGATTCTATGTCCCCCTGTGTTTTAAGTGTTCGGGACCTAGTTTCAATGGGATCTCTAACAAATGATTTCGGTTTCACTGAGACATCAGGATACCGCGGAGGTTGACCAGCTTGTCCACCCACTTCATATCCTGAAAAAGGGAGTGGGGGGGAATGAGGAGCCATTGCTACTACTATATTATTATCTTCTTTGTCTAAAAACAATGCCTTTGAATTATTACTCTTTTGTTCCCTACGGTTTGCTTCCTCAATCCACCTGTGTGCCTGAGGAATGCCTAATTGCCGTTGTTTCTTTGCCTGACCTTTTGTATCACTTTTAAGCTGTTTAAGAAGTTTAACAAGTGAAGATTTGCCTAATTTCCCATCAAATTCATATTTGTTAACCCATTTTGCATAATATCTAACATTATCTGCACGTTCTCGCGATGTTTTAGTGCACTGATTTCCCATGTTAATAAATGTTACGTAACCCTTTTATCACATGGTACCACAACTTCAGTTCCTTTCACAGTTTATCTAGAATAACTGCCTACCTTATTCTGTTACCCTAATCTATGACCAAATAAACAGTAATTTTTCTTGTCCCTGATCTGTATGACAAATCTGACAAAAAAAAAACAATATTTACTGTAACCTAGTCCCTGATCTAAAACAGAAAAAAGGCAAAAAGTCTCCCTACCTGAGCCTCTGGTATTGAGCAGTCGCAGTTCGAAGTGGAGATCCGCTCTTCAGCCACAGATCAGAAAGTGTCCAGCCTCTTTAAACGACAATTCAGTTGGAGGTCTTTTCACTCAAGAAGAACCATTTTGGTATCTTCTCCTGCATGCAGACTTCGACCACCACTATGCTCTGATCCGCAGCTTCTGAGGGATTCCGGTACGCAAAGGACCAATCTGTTAAATGAAAAAATACTGTAATAAAAAGATCAATACACAGGAGGTTCAGATTCAGGTTCTTTACTAGTGTACACCAGGAGGCAAAAAACGTACAAGTACAGAATTTTGTCTGAATGAAACAGGAAGAACACAACTTTTATAGTATTTCTTACTAGTATTAACCCACCAGGCTGACGTAGTCAGTCACAAGGGGTTTTACATCACTTTAGCTTACAATATTCTATTCATCTAAAATGCTAATATTACATTTTGCTTAAAAACTTTTTCTGGTAAACAACGTGGCCTTGCTAGCCACCTGGTTAGTTACAATACACTTTTACAAAAGTTTCCACTCAAGGTTCTAAATTAATTTGAACATAATAGTAGATACAGTTCTCAATATATTTCTCTTGTTACATGTTATCACTTCCTCCTTGCAGCCGGTGCGTTATCTAGCAACATATACAAGGTTGATTGCTCAAGCGGAAAAGAGCAGAAGATTCTCATTATTTCACACATTTAATTTCTTGACCCAGCAGATAATCACTTGTGAGAAGCATAAACATTAATTCTTGCTGAGCTAGCAGCTGCTGGGGTCAGAGGCCAACTTGCAAAAGGCACACTGCAGTTTCCAAAAGCTTCTTGCACTTTCATATGTATTCATTTTTCTTGTCATAACATTAATAGAATAAAATGCATTATATCTTTCTTATTTCTTAATAAGCACTAAACATATACATTAATACAAATTTTTCTAACACCACCCCACACCCCCCTAACTAAATATCCTAACTCCGAGACCGCACTACAGTCGGGGAAAGAGCAGGTGTAGCAAAATGGCCAACCGATTTGTTTCCCTCGTAAAGAAATTGGTGATTTGGCTGTTCGGGAAAGTTGGCGTTCGACATTTCCGTGTCGAACAAATATGAGTTGATGTTTTCAGATATCAGTTTCATGATATAGACCCAAATATGTACAGATATGTAATATTGCACTTCCACACCTACAATGTTTATATAATAAATAGGTTGTACATTAGAATGAACTGTCTAAATAGTATATACATACACCTGGATTTGAACCCAGTACCATCTGGCCCCAAAAAGGAATAGATCAAAGCATTAATAGATGGTGCCACAGAGTCCATTGAGTAACACATGTATTGTATACAATCAGTAGTAACTGTCACAGTTTAGCAAGGATTTGTCTTTGTACTCCCCAGTGCTTGTTTCCCATGTCACCACTGTTCTGTGTTCCCCATTTATATCCTTTAAAGCATTATTGTGTGATGGTGCAAATCAAGCAGCAATATGCAGCAATGCTGATACAAAAGCAGTTAAACATATTAGATAAAGCTGTATTCAGACCCAGTACCATTTAGCCTCAAAAGGGAACATATCACTGCATTAACTGCATTAATACCCACTGTCACAGAGTCAGTTAAGTAGCAGGTGTATGCAACAGCAGTTAAGTTTGCCAGTTGCTATTTAGTCTCTAAAATGCACTTGCTACGCAACTGATTCTGTGGCACCACCTCTTAGTGCACTGATCCATTCCTATTTGGGGCCAGATGGTATTGGGTTCCAATACAGGTGTATGTAACACTTTCAAATACTTCTACATCTGCTCCACTTAAGATCACACAGATGTGGTGCTTGATGGCGTGCAATGCCTACCACCGTGTTTGCACAATGGTAAGCATCATGCAGTACTTTCAGTGTGCACATTCCCAGTAAATACAATAACTGCAAGTGGCAGGAAAACATCATTCTACATTGGTCTTGATCCATGGTAGGCATGGCAGGCATGTGTGTTGCATGCCTCCAACAACAATACATGAACACCTGCTGCCTCAGAGTTAGTTCATTAATATGTATATTTTAGAGACTCGGTACAATCTGTTAGAATTTAGCAATGTGGCTTAAGTTTGTACACTGCTTACCTACATGCAATCCCACTGGTCACCATGCTATGGAAATATAGATATATATGCTTTATTATGAATGCAGCTATATCTAATATGTTTGACTGCTTTTTTCATAATGGCTGCTGTGCATTGGTATGTATTGTGCACCAACATGCAATAATGCTTTAAAGAAAAGAAATGGGGAAGATAGGACAGTGGCAAAATGGGGAGCAAGCAGGGAAAGAATAAAGTGAAAGGACAGTAAGAATGTACAGGAGGGAGGAAGAAAAGAACCATACTTATCCATTTTTTTCAACAGTTAAACATGATCATATCTGCCAAATATTAGCTGAATTTGAACTGTCACCTCCAGAGAGGGGGGAAACCACAACACAATCATGTTGTATAGCCAATTGGACCAAATCAAATGTGTCAAGAAGACACATGTTCAAAATGGAAAGCTATGTACGGGACAATTTTTTTTTGTTGGGACAAGTGCACATTTTTTTGAGAGAGAGAGAGAGGAATGTTGGGAAGGAATGTTGGTATGTCTGGGTCAGGTAGGTTGGGTAGGTGAGGAAGCAATTGCAGACAGACATGGTATACAAGACAAGACACAGGGACAGTGAAGGACACAAGAGGATGGTGAGCACCATGCTTGGGTTGAGGGTGGGGACATTGAGAACCCATGCTCATCAAGCTGGGTGACAGTGAAGATCGAATCCTCACCTACTAGACTGTCATCACTGTCACCTGACTGTGCCAATGGCTGCAGTGCCTGACGTCTGCATCTCCTTCTCATGTTATTAAGTACAATGATGGAGAGCAGCATCTCTATCCGGCATGCACGAACAGTGTGGAGGACAATCCTAAGCACCATCCTGGCAGTTCATCATGAGTGATAAAATCACCACCTCTGCCACTGCTCCCAGAGGTAACCACTGGCCTATCCTGCATGGGGGAATTAAATGAGGGGCCAGGTAGTGCAGTAGCAGCAGATGATGTGGTGGCAGGTTGCATCCCAGATGTGCTGGTCCTTGATGCCATAGCTGGTGAAGTAGGGACAGGAGGATCCTGTGGGTCTGGCCTACTCTGCTGTGCTGTGGAAAAAAAAGAGAAGATAAGGGCTGGGGTGAGGAAAAAAAGGGATAACATTAATAATTTCATGGGTGACACACAATCCATTGATACAATTATTTGACTCTGTTCTGTTAATTTTAAGACTACCAACTCCTAATAAATAACATTTTACTTTTAAGATTACCCAACTCATAACAGATGCACACTACACTACAGAGTGCAGCAAGGAATCCTTGATGTGTGCATATATTGCACATATGTGTGTTCAGTTATACAGATTACAGTTTACAGCAGACCATTTGTGCCACTGGTATAGAGGTATGAATTTAGCTTAAAATATTGAAGACAAATTAACAGTATTGTATAGCTGGGAAGTGTGTTTTTTTAACCCAAAACCTCTGACTACTTTTTTATACTGTACTGCAGTTTTGGCCTACAGACTATTGCATGCATATTTTGCTTTTAAACTTGAGAGATGCCTGCTCACTTTGATATTAGAATATTGAACTGTTGGTTTGTATACACAGTAGTGCATGCATACTTGCTTTTACAGTTGAGATATGCATGCTCACTTTGATACAACTGTATAAAGTACCCCAAAAAACTATCTTAAACATTTAATGCTACAGTAACAGTACCATTCTGCTGCATATATACCACATGCTTCTTTCATTCGTGCCAATCTAGCAGCATGGGGTCTCACATTCAGTTCTCTCTCTATGACAGCTATGGAAAAACAGAACAGAACAGAATACCATTATGAATACCAGTCCTGGCTATATTCAGCTTTTAACTCTTGCAAATAGTTTCTGCAATTGATACTTACACTTTTGTGGGATGCCCCCAGTCTTACATTCTTCATTCCAATATGCAAGGGTATCCCTCTTCCTCCTTTGGAGATGGTCGCAGTAGTGTCTACATTGCTCAACAGTGCTAGGGATACTGGTAGCACAGGTCACAGCCTGGGCAAGACTATCCCATGCCTCTGACTTGTACTCTGAACCAGAAAATCCATCTGAAATAGCCTAAGTCCATGTTCCTTGACAAGGAGCCCAACAATCACTTTGGACTCCTGTACACCCCATCTTTGAGCACTTTATCCCATACACTCTCCACCAACACCTGCCATATCTAACACAGATGAAGACCAATGTAGAATGATGGTTTCTCAACAATTGCAGTTGTGTCACTTACTGGGAGTGGGCACACTGTTTGAAAATGTGTGATGCTTACCATTGCTCAAACACGGTTCTTGGCAGTGTGTAATGGTAAGCAGAGTGCAACATTGGCAAGCAATGCAATTTCAGGGGGTACTGGATATACAGGTCTTTGTGTATGTGTTTTTGATAAAAATGAAGGCCATGCCACTCCACATAGCAGGCATAGACTGGCAGGAATATACCACACAGTATATTTTCTATTTTTGGCTGTCTGCATCCTAGGTCATCCGGGTTCTTCAGTTCCAGTGTTTCTGCTATGCAATGTATTGCGCAAGCAGTAGCAACAAAAAAAAAGAAATTTAATTGAAGAAAAGTAAGGAAAGGGAAAATAAAATGTTGTGCTGTCATACAATCCTAAGATCTAAATATCATGGTGTGACCTGTGATGTGCACCATACATTTGGACTGGAAAATCATGTAAGACACATGTTAGAAAGCATTATACACATTGCATTTTCTTACTTCACAACCATCACAAGAGCATTCACTATAAAGTTGTGACATTGTGATGCTATCAACTGTTGAACTTTCCAAAGCCAAAATAGTTTAAATGTACAATGACCAATTAAACACCACAAATGCAAATATACTAAGCAGTAAGTTAGTAATGCACCCTGAGTACCAGATACAGATTTTGTATCCCTGAATCAGAAAGGTAGAACACAGGGATATGGCACAGTTATCATCACTTGTACAAGGTGTTGTGTAGGGTGGCAGGAATCCTAGGCTGACACAAAAGGTCAGTGAGGGTCTGTGAGTAAGAAGGGGAAGAAGGCAGACATTTGAGCAAAACAACAAATGGGCAATGAGACAAAATGAACAACTGTTGTGTTTGTACAACAACAACACCACAAAAGAAATGAATAAAGAATAAAACCACCGACTTGTGTTTATGCCTTTAGGGATCCTCTAGGTGAAACTGGCATGTGAGTCTGTGCATGAACACAGCCAATTGAGTGCTAGCTCTATGTCTTGGTGTGTTGGACAGGTGTGGGACATGCATGGTAGAGGCGGTAGTTCATTGTTGTCATCACAATCATGAGAACTTGCTTTGCCAGTAGTTGCAGTGGCACATTAATGTCCAGGACCATGCTCAGATGCAGTGCTACTACCTGAATGTGACTACTGTCTGCTGGACAAGCTCCCTTCATGGAAACACCCAGGATCATGACCCCATAGCCTGCCATGTATGTGTGTGGACAGCACACTCTCTGACAGAGCAGAAGAATTTAAGTACTGCCACTATGGGAGCGTGATTGGGCACAGTCACATTGGCAGACAGCAGATGATGTGGCCGACCTATGACCACAAGGATGGTGCTCCCCACCCACCAGACATTCCATCACAGACACTGCACATTCTATGACAGACACCCCTCAGTCCATCACAGATACCCCTCATTCCAATGTGACACTCATTCAATCCAGTGAAATGGCAACACAGTGGAGGCAGTCATGTATGTCAGACTGTGCCACATCCACAACCCTGAACATTTGTCTGGAGCAACTATGGGAATGTGCCAGTCTCTGTGATGTCCCTGAACATATGTTGAGTGGCACAGGAAGTGACACATGCACCAGGTGGAGGAGGTAGAGCAGGCTACCTCCTAGAAACCCTATCAGTCCCTTGCCTGGCATCTCACTCACACTTCTGCTATAGCCAGACTCAACAGACACTGAAGTTGCACTACCCACACTTCCCTGATCAATGTCCTCACCCCCCACTTATCCAATATCTGTGGGCTCAGTGAACCAGGTAGGCAAAGGCCTACTGGCTGTTTCCAATGTAAATTCAGGGCATGGCTGTATGTCATCCTCTGTGTCAGATGCAACCTCTGCATCCCCTGGCTATGCTTCAGGTCATTGACATAATTTCAACCATCTCACTGGCATTATTGTAGGTGCCCTAAAGGAATACAGATGTATAATACACATAAGTATCACATAACTACAAAATAAGTGTTTACAAATACAACATAAAAAGCCAGACAGTATTACCCACTGGAGAAACATTAAATAGTCTAGAGATGTGAAATACTAACAACAGGCAGGATGCAAAACAAGGAGAGTAACAAGAACAACATATCCTTGTTAGTGCCATAAGGGTAACTCACCTTAGCCCCCAACCCCACTAAAGAACAGGCAAATGACCCTTTTGGCTAACAAAACATCTTTTAAATGCTAAAGGTGCTGTCAAAGGACCTATCCCTGAACATTTGTACATATATCTCACACAGCATTCCTTTCTATGAACTTTCATGTTTTGCCAATCATGTCTACCTCTGAAATCACTTGACAAACATGGCCATGCCATCAGTACATTTCTAAGTAATGCATACAGATAATAGTGTAAAAGCTTGTGCTTTACATTATCGTTAAATGCATTCCAGCATATGCAATATGTAGGTGTCAAAATGGAACCATACTTTCTGAGATTCAATACTCCTCTGTACAGATTTCCTGAATAAAATGCTTTCTCTCACTTTTCCAAAAAATATAGAACTCTTCTCAATCAGTTTTCCTAGCTACAGGGTTGGCTTTTCATACGGTGTAGATTATTACTGGATTACAGCTGTGAGTGATTCCTGTTTGGGAGGAGAAAATCACAACAGCACTGCAAGCTGCTTTACTTCCACTGGGTGTGTTAGCATAGATCTGCAAAGTGTCTCTGGAGAGACAGCAGGCCTTTCTCATCAACATAACACACAGGCTACAAATCATGTCACAATGTATGTGGATAGACTAAAAGCCATTTCACTGTAATGTGTCTGGTATCTGACCATGCCCTGTTGGGATTACTGCACATCCAAAACTATCATATAACTGATTAAATAAGCAGAGTCTGTTGAGGCCAAAATAAGTGTCCCACATGCTGGTGCAAAATGCTGTCAGCAATGTTAAGCAACAGTTGACAGACACACATACCCAGTTGACTTCAGCATGGATGGAACCCCTACCTCTCTAAGTACACAGACTACAGAAGACAGTATTTTATGCAAGCACCATAGCTCAACTCCAATTTGGTGTGTGTCGGACAACACTTTACAGCTGATGAAATCAGCAGTGTCTGTTAAGGACAGGATAAGTGTTCCAATGCTGGTGTAAACTGTTCTCAGTAATGTCGAGTAACATCTCACAGAGACACACACACAGTCAACTGCAGTGAGAATAAAACTCCTACTTATCTAATTTCACATACTACAGAACACAGAACTTAATGCAAGTGCCACAGCACAAGTAAGATGTATTCAGGACTGCAGGTGAAATTATATTAGATGACATAAGCAAGTCATGTGGGAGGCAACAAGTTGGAAGAGCTGCATGAAGTGGATGTGTAAGCCTGTGCAAGTAGCAATATATTGGCAATCCATGCTGTTGGAAAAGTAACTGTAAGATACCCCATCTACACTGCTGAATAGACACACACAGTCAACATACAGTGAGAATAGAACCCCTACCTAAGTCCACATACTGCAGAACACAGTACTTAATGCAAGTATGATTTATACAGGAATGCAGGTGAACTTACAATAGATGGCATAAGCAGGTCATATGGGAGACAACAGGTCAGGAGGGCTACATGAGATGGATGTGTAGGCCTGTGCAAGTATCAATATATGGGTAATCCATGCCATTCTAGAAGTAACTGTAGGATGCCATGTCTACTCTGCTAACTACACACACACACACACACTCAACAAGCAGTGAGAACAGAACCCCTACCTAAGTGCACAGGCTACAAAACACAATACTTAATGCAAGTGCCACAGCACAACTTTGATTTATGCAGGAATGCAAGTGAACTTATAGTAGGTGACATCAGCAGGCCATGTGGGAGGCAGGTTTGAAGGGCTGCATGACATGGATGTGTAGACCTCTGCAAGTATCAAACTACTGTCAATCCATGAAATTGGTGAAGTAACTGCAGGATACCATTTCTGCTTTGCTGACTACACACACACACACACACACACACACACACACACACACACACACACACACACACACACACACACAGTCAACTGCAGTTAGAACAGAACCCCTACCTAAGTGAACAGACTACAAAATACAGTACTTAATGCAAGTGCCACAACACAAGTCTGATTTATACAAAAGTTTAGGTGCACTTATAGTAAATGATATTAGCAGGCCATGTGGGGGAAGAGCTTAGGAGGCCTGCATAGGCACATAGATTCAAAGAATCATATGAGGCTACTAGACTAATAGCACTAGGCAGTTTAGAAGCCTAGCTGTGTAACAACACAAGTACCCTTATTGAGCATAGCTGGATGCTTGAGTTTAGCAGAGTGAGGTTGTGAGCACCACCAACTGGCCCTATCCATGAGGGAACACACAGGATTATATATTAAACGTTGTAGTGTGGTTGTATATGTGTGGACAAAGGACTGAGACCCCAGGGTTGTAGTACTTGGTGTGGGAGGCAACACAAAGATTTATTGAAAATATATGATGAATAGTTATATCAGGCCCTTAGTTTGCAATGTTTCCACATGTAGTTTTATGTCACACAAAGGAAATGGACAATAAACACCAATAATAAAGCATTATATATACAGTTCCATAGTGCAGCGAGCAGTGGTTTGCTTGATGGTTAACAATGTGTGAACACATGTAAGATACATCTGTTTGCACATAAGTAAGCAGTGAACAAATGTGAACTACATTCTTAAATTCTGACAGTATTGAGTATCTAACATATACCTGCTGGTTATCAGTACCACATTTGTGTGATAGCAAACAAAGTACAACAGTGGCAAGCAATGCAATTTCAGGGTTATTGCATTTACAGGCAGTTGTGTACGTGTTGTTTGCAAATGTGAAGGCCATCCGGTCCAGAGAGCAGGAATACATTTACAGGACTGTAGTGCACAGTACACCCGCAGTCATACATTTGATCATAAATGTGATAATACATAGATTATTAAATCAAATAAAAGTAATAGTGTATGGAATATGCTGTATTCAAACCTGGGATCATGTGTATGGCACTCCTACACTTACATCTGTTGCCCCAAGAAGGTTGAGGAAACATTCGTCTATGTTGCACTTCATTGCTGTAAAATGCAATGTCACAGCAGTAAATTAAAGATTGCATACTCTGTATTAGAACCGAGCACCATATGTACTCCAGGCTGGGTTTTTATGATGTCCAAGGCCACTAATTGAATGTATCCGGTTTCTATTTTTGGCTGTCTGCTTCCTAGGTGGTCCAGTTTTTTTTTTTGTTTCCTTAATGCCAAACTTCACACAAAACAGATAAGCACAGCCAAACCTGAAATTTATTTGTTCTCCGGTTCTACTGTTTGAAAAACATGGGGTATCATGCAAAAAGTAGAATTGAAAACAAGAAAAATAAGAACAATATAAAAAAGGGAGACATACATAAAATGTGGAAAAGCAATGTATGACATACACAGTAAAAATGATAGTACACTTGAGATATTTCTACATAGTTTGGGATTTGAACTCTCACACCAATGCAGCTTCAGAAAACAGGATGGATGCCTTATTCCTCTTTGCCACACAAACATCTTTGCAGCAAAGAACTGACAACCAGCTGCAAAGGAATGTGCACTGCTATCAAACCATTAGCTGTTATTTGTATATTTAATTATCTTCATTATATTTGGATGTAGTGCACTTAATGATCACACAACCTGTTTTGATTATTCTTGCAAATATACAACTGTCTTACATTTCTGTGTTTCTTGGTAATTCATCACTTATCTGACCAGTAGTGTGAGACATGCAGTGTGTAAGCCATTCCAGATCATTAGCCTTAAAATGTGTGAGGATATCAATTGGGAGTAATATGATATGCATTTGCCAGCAACTGAAGACCAGGTTGGATGGCACAAACAAGCATATACTGTTATTTTGGGGGAGCATAGGTGAGTTACTGTTATGATATGAACAAGAGCATACTGCTCTTTTGGGGGGAACAAAGCTCAGTTACTCTTATGGGACAAACAAACATAGCCTGCACTTTTGGGGGAAGCAAGTGTGAGTTGCTGCTATGGCACAAACAAAGATGATGCTCTTGTTACTCTCCTTCCTCTGTATCCTGCCTGTTTTTTGATCTTGAGAAGGGTTGTGAAGTCAGAAACTGCAGTGCATATCATTACTTTCTAACTTCTCTCTTTAATGATTTACCAGTACAAATGTATGGTGGTAAACTGAGGGCATGCAGTGATCATCAGTACTTTTGAAAGGTATGATTGTGTGAATCTTTATGCCTGAGGCCTACTACTTACTAATGGACACATATCAGTAAATAAACATCTCTGCTGTCACATGTTAAGGTGCTGTCTGCACAGATCCACCACTGTTTACTTGATTACTGTACCAAGTTAAGAAATGCACGGATATGCCATATTATTATTAAAGAACACACTCTAGGCTCAGAGCTTACCTTGAAAATGCAGCAGTTGACACAGTTTTAGTTCAGGGCTAACTCTTATCTGATGCAAGCAGTACATAGCCAATCCATGAGGAGGTAAAGGTCGTGTGAGTTGCCTGGCATCAATTTTAAAATACGTATGTGAGTAGGAGAAAAGTATCAGGCACCTAGGTGGTCAATGAATATGCTATTTGTTGTTTCTTAGCTAAAACAAGGGCATACTGAGCAAACCTACATCTGCCTCCAGCCACAGTTGCTGGTTGTTCCCCCTCAGAGTCCTCCTCTGACTGTGGCTATGGTGATCTAAGCATTGGTGAGGGGGATGTGTGTCACTTCCCCTTGCTGATCCCACTGCAACTTTTTCTGCAGGATCAGATTGTGTAGCATAGCACATACTGTGAAGATGTGTGTATATGTGTGTGAATTATGCTACAGGGCTCTGCCAGATGTATCTAGGCACTGGAACTGTGACTTCTGCAGCCCAAATACATGTTCTGTGATTTTTCTGGTTTGAGCATGTGTCTTATTATGGTGTTTTTCCATGGCTGTGTGTACAATTCTGATGGATATCATCAGCCACGATTCCAGTGCATAGCCAGCAATGGCCCTGTGGAATGTCCCCCCAGCATATTTCTGGTACAGCTGTGATGCGTACCAGATATGGGAGTCATTCCAGGTATGGAAACTGCCAGAGTTGCCAGCGCACATAATAAAGATAATTCCCTGGGCATTACATATGACTGCACAGTTGATGGAGTGACATCCCTTGCAGTTAATGTAGATTGTACCCTGTTCATCAGGTGGTGTATGAATGTGTACATGAGTGCAGTATATGGCACCCAGTACTTCAGGGTAGTGCACTACATGGTAGAACTGTTGTATAAACTATGGGGAAAACATAAGTGCTCACTGGCATGCATGAGCTTAACATCCAGGAATTGGTGGAGGATCCTGGGTTTTGATGCCTGTGACACACACATCATGTCCCCAGATGGTCTTTGAAAGGTACATATAGCTAAGATTCTAAGGGCTAAACATACCTTAGTTTCCACTGAGCTGGGTATCCTCAGTTGGCTTTGGCTCTGAGTTGTGGGCAGCAGAGGTCACAGAGTTCTTGTATTGGGTCACTTTCCACCCTGTAGCATTCTACAATCTCCAGGTCATGTAGCATCTGAAAAGTTACCCATGGCCTAAAAACTGTTCTCCTTCTCGGCCTAGGCCTATTGGCACCAGTTGCAGCACCATTGGCTTCAACCTCTAGCACATACAGATGGATCAAAGTAGCAGCACCGCCTAGCATTGTGTTCCTGTAGATTTTCCATGTCTCTACTCCAATAGCATTGAAGTATGAAGGAGAAACTAGTATGGAGTCTACATAGATGCTTTATAGCTTGCTGAATATCTTCATCATGTTGGATTGGTTTATTAACCTGCAATAAACCCACTTATGCTGTAATTAGCATCTATTAAACACACCTGCTGCTTACTCATTAGTGTGCTATGTGAACCTCTGCTCACCTTCATGCACCTTTGTGTAATTAAGATAAGCAGAGAAAAAAGTGATATTACATTTCTCTGTTTCTATGATATTGTGCAAACATGGAGCACAAAAAGTGAAGGAAAGGTTGCACACCCTGTATTAGAACCCAGGACCATCTGTACTCCAGCCCTACACATACATGTGCTGCCAGAGGAATAGCTACATGACAAGCACAGGGAAACCTGCCATTCATTCCTCTGTTTTCCGTGATTATGCTAAGCACTGTATCACACAATCAATAACCAAAATAATACAAAAAGTACTTAAAGCAGATAGAGATGATACATTTTACCAAGAAATGAAGAGGAAGTCAGCACAGCTTAATGATACAGAACTTGTGAATTATGCACTGCTTACATGCATGTTCACCCTTCACAAACATACATGTCCAGCTCTGTAAGTCTAACATGACACATCCCCCCGATGTCATCATTCACTATTGCCATCCATTGAAAACAAACACTAAGGGAGTGCTTACACAATGGGAACATTCCTTCATGGTTCTAATTTATTGGGATTCAGCAATTCTAATGAGTTCAGACCAAATTTGCATCTTCACCATGCTGACAGCCCTGAATCTACATGGTTGGCAACTGTGTAGCCAGGGAATCTGAAGGGGAGCAGAATGTTAACACACAAGGGAGAGTATTACTTTTCCGTATATCTGCACAGAGGAGTTCTGTTTTTGAGAAAATATGTCTGTATTCTTTCAGCTACAAATTGCATATGCTTACATGCCACTAATAATATTCTGTTTCATGGGGTTTGCACTTTTAGCTGTCTGCATTAGTAACAAGTGTATTCTTCATTTGGGGGTGGATGAGCATAGCTGCATTTATGTCATGGCACTTAAAAAAGATATGTTGTTATTGTTAGACTCTTTTTGTTGCATTCACCCTGTATAGAACTGGAATTATGTGTCTACTGACACATGATAAGGTCAGTTCTGTACAAATCAAACAACTTTTACTTGCTCTTCTGTCTGTGTAGACTCCTTTACTTGGCTGTGTTTGAAAGTTTTCGAATACATAGAGAACACCAGCATGGAGTCTACACAGTTGCTTTGGGGCTTGTTGAATCACTTCACCATGTTGCTTTGCTTGATTAGCATACATATCAGCTACTTATGCTGTAAGTAGCATACCATGGTATTTAGTTTGTTTGAGCATGAGTACACGCCACTACACAGAGTTTATAAAATCTAAAAATATTTGTGGTTATGTGCACATTGCACCACAACATGCACAATGTAAAAAATCACTCTCTAAATAAACTGGTAAAACAAACACAAAGGCAAGCTGACTGTTGTTGCTTCACACACAATCCTTTATTGTTATGGTTAGCACTTTTATTGAGGCCAATACCCCAAATTCTTCAGACAACTCAACAATGCAAAACAGACATTATATATAATGTCCAATTAAACAATTAATTCAAACATGTATATGTTTTTATATTATAAAATTAGGAGAGATTTTAGAAGAAAACTTTACTCACGTTAAGGTACCTTTAAATGAGAATTGTTTGAATTAATTGTTTAATTGGATATGATATATAAAGTCTGTTTTGCATTGTTGAGTTGTCTGAAGAAGTTGAGGTATTGGCCTCAACGAAAGCGCTAACAATAACAATAAAGGATTGTGTGTGAAGCAACAACAGTAAACTTGCCTTTGTGTTTGTTTTACCACAATGTAAAAAATGACTGTGTATGCTTTATTGAACCCCCCCCCCCCCAGCTGTATTACTTAGTCTAAGTTCTATTTCATTCATTTTCATTTAACCCAGAAGGGAAAATTCAGATTTAGACGTGAACTGTGTTTGTTGCAATAAGAAATTAACTTTCCAAGCATTGTCAAGTTTTTCAACTATTGTAGAAAATTAAAGACCTGTTGGTAATATGGGTTTGAGTTGATGAGGGGTTTATTGATGTGTTAGTTGAACAGGAATAGTTAAAACATTTGGACAAGCATTTATTCTTAATAACAGCTATTCTGTTGCATTATAGGCAGCCGTAACTAGATGTATTTTGTCTGTATTGGGGAGGGGGGCTTTCTTATTTTAAAAGGCAATGTGCTAATTTCATGTGTTCTGACTGTGGGCAGATGGGACACAGCATAGAATATTGTAATGAGAAATGTTCTTGGTGTAGGCAGTCAGACAATTTTGCATTGTCTGCCCTAAAAATAATCACATTGTCTATGATCCTTTTCAGGAAAACCAGTGCCAGGTAGAACTTAGTTTGGAACTGGTATCCCTACAGTTATAGTATTCAGTTGGGCTTTCCTAGATGACAGGTGGATCCCTCCCAACATATGATAAAATGAGTCCCTTTTCTATAATAGCTAGCAATATGTATTGTGAGTTAGAGACTGTTTCTAATTTAGAAATTAGTGGTTCTGAAATTTATGAGAATGAACAAGCAGATGGAAAAAGTGTTCATAGAGGAAAAAGAAACAGCAAAGTTTTTTTGTCATTAGGTCCTTAATCATTCCCCCTTGGTGGCTGATTTGAATACCTGAATGACTACAGGGGGAATCTGTGGCATACACTCATTAGTACTTGCTGTCAAATACAAGTACTGTCACTGGTTTGCATCACCAAGGCCATGTTCTCTTGTCCTACTGCTATCACTGCCATACAAGCCTCCATACAGGAGCACGTTGGCTGGTCAGACCATTATTTCCCTCCTCAGGATGGGCAGGCAAGTGTAAGCCACTCATTCACACTGGTGCTGTTCAAGCGTTCATGTCACTATTTGAACTCAGGACACCTGGGCAATATTCAGGGATTTATCTCTTTATGCCTCAGAGCAAAGCAGGTAACATATAGGTTCATAGGTTCATAGGTTGGTACTAGGCTATAAGCCCTAGGGCCTATACAAGCCTAGCCATAACAATTCCCTGGCTATTTCTTCCCACACTAGTTACTTCCCTGGACCCCTGTCTAGCAGGGTGACTGACGTGATCCCCAGGGTGAATTTCCTTTCTCCCATCCAATCGTCAAGGTTCCTTTTGAAGAGGGCCAAAGAGGCACTCTTCTTAACATGTATGGGCAATCTATTCCAGAGTCTGGGGAGTCTCTGGATCAGGAACTTATCCCTCCAGCATGTTTTGTTTATTGTGATGACAAGGTTTAGATCCCTGGAGGGTGTGGCTCTGAGGGATTGGGATTTCTTTAAATGTAGCATGTCCAACAGCTCTGGGTTTGACATGGCCTTGTATGTTAAGCAGAGATCGCCTCTGAGTAGACGATATATGACAGAGTATAGCTGGAGTTTTTTAAGGTGGTCAGCGTAGGGCATCTGCTTTAGGCCTGTGATTCTTTTAGTGAGGTATTTCTGTGGCCTTTCCAGTTGTTGCAGATGTCTTGAGAGGTACATACCAAATGGGGCGTTGTATTCTATAGTGGGTCTAATGAGTGACGAGTACAGTGGGACAATGACCTCCTTTTTTCTGGATGAAAAGCCCTTAGTGATGAGGTGTGCCACATAGAAGGAGTTCCTGACTGTTGTGGCAATGTGGTTATCGAAGGTGAGACCACTGTCCACCTGTGTCCCTAAGTCTCTTATCACACTTTCGGTGTTTAGTGTACTGCCACCTATATGGTAATTCATGGATACATGTTTTTTCCCAAAGGGGATAACTATGCATTTCTTGGCATTGAGCTTGAGCCTATGGCTCTGGCACCAAGCATCTGTTTCTGTAAGGCCCTTTTGTAGAGTATCCACATCATTTGGGGATTCAATAATGGCTCCCAGTTTGCAGTCATCTGCCAAATTTGTTAGCCAGAGTCCCTTAGTGTTGGCCTGTACTTCAGAGAAGTAGATGCCAAACAAGAGCAGTCCCAGGACTGAACCCTGAGATACTCCGCTTGTCACTTGTCTGGAGCTGGATTTGGAGTCGGCTACTTTTACAGTGTGGGTTCTATCAGTAAGCCAGTTAGCAGCCCATTAGGTGATGTAGGGATTAATGCCCAGCTTAGTAAGTTTATCTATGATTCCAGAGTGGGGGATGGTGTCAAAGGCCTTGGCAACATCTAGATAGGCTGTGTGGACCACCTTACCCTTGTCCATGGCTCTGGAGACTGATTAGAAAAAGTCAGTTAGGTTCAGGAGACAAGATCGGCCCTTCACAAACCCAAACTGGGTGGGGTCTAGGGTTTGAAGGTTACGAATGTCTTTGTTTATAAGTTCCATGATAATACTCTCCATGTCCTTGCAGATAAGCCTTGTCAGACTGATGGGACGGTAGTTTCCAGGATCTAAGTTGGATCCCCCGTTGTGGACTGGTTAAAATCAAAACTGACACGTGTTTGTTAGGGGATGTTCAGTTTGTGTCCTCAACAGAACAGAAACATTTTCATATTCTTTTGGAATGTTGTAATTGGCTGTAGTAAAAGTTTAGCAGTGGTTTCTTTTTTATTATTACATTTTATTTGAATTAAATATAAAAAAGCAAATATATTGTACAGCCTGGGATGGCTTTGGAAGTAGATTTTAAATTTATGTTTTATACTTGGAAGCTGACTAATGCTTATTCTCTATTAGTCACAACATTATGTCAAGAAGTTTGTGTTCAGGGGCGTGGCCAAGATGACGACCTGGTAACAACACTTTCTCACAGCTCTCTTTCCTCAATAATATTTCTGACAGGAATTTTGAGAAAAAAACAACAATAAGAAGATATTTTCATTATTAATCACTTTCTAATACCCAGAGACATCCCCAGAATAATTTTTAGCAACTTTCATTGGAAAATTCCTGTCAAATTAATTACTGGAAAATCAACAGCAACATCAGCTACTCAGAATGAGCCATCTCAGGAATCCACCTCAGGACCCAACATTCAAAAAGGATTTACATTCACTTATTTTAAATATTCAGGAGTTGACAACTAAAATAGATAAGATGGATAATAAATTGGACTCTTTTAAAGAAAAATGTACTCAGCAACTTGAACAACTTCAGGAAATGTTCACACAACACAAAGGTCAAATTTCTGTCATTGAATAGTCCTTAAATGACATTGATTCCAGACTCCTGCAAGAAGAACAACAAACTGAATTTTTACTGCAACCAAATGCCCATCTTCTGGAGAAAATAGATGACATGGAAAACAGAATGAGAAGAAATAATATCCAAATATATGGTCTGCCAGAAAAAGCAGAAGGGGATAATATAATAAACTTTCTTACTACCTGGATCCCAAATGTATTAAAATTACCAGAAGCCCTTTCTTTTGGAATAGAACGTGCACACAGGTCATTGTCAACTTCAGGAAATTCATCTTTAATAAAAAACAAACCAAGATCAATAATTGTTAAACTTTTCTCCACACAAGACAAGGAACTCATCCTCAAAAATGCTTGGACTAACTCACCCATTAAATATAATGATGTGTTAATTAGATTTGACAATGATTACTCTACAAAAGTGGTTTTCAAAAGAAAAGAATTCATGTCAATAATAAAAATCTTGAAAAAGAAACAACTGAAGACCCATATTTTGTTTCCAGCAAGACTCCATATATTCCTTCCAGTGGGAATAAAAATATTTGAAACAGTGGATTCAGCAATAAAATATCTCATTACAAACAACATTTTAACACAGGAAGAATCTATGGATTGGACAAATAGTACAACAAAAAGAAATGCAGATGTAAACAACTGGAAGACTGTTGAACAGAAGTAAAAAAAACTAAAGGACAAATAACTTATATGTTACATGTACCACAAAACTTTAAACATTGTCACAAAAACTAACAAGAAAGCTTCCATTCATTAATCACAGTAACATATCAGGTACAGTTTTTATTTATTTTATCTCAATTAAAATCTAGAATAAATATAAACTGGGTAAATTAACATTATCATTTAGGTCTATCCAAACATATTTGAAACTTGATAACAATGTTCTTCTTTCTCTACGTCTCTGATTTAGTCATCAACAAACAAAATGTATATAGCAATATATTCAGGATATATGCAAATGGATATCTGGTTTGATCAGATATAACCATTTCACCATATATTTAACTATACTGGCAATTTGTTATAAAATCTTTGAATGCACCATTCATATAATATGTCTAATCTAAGTTTTCCATTCGGGGCAGGGAGGGGAGTGGGACAAATGTGTTTTTTGAAAAATTATATATTTATGTTAAATGAGTTACATAGTTAAAGTACTTAATCCATTAATGCTGTCGTAATGATTTGCTTTACTGAGATAGAAAGACAGCTTGGGTGTATGTACATGTCTGGTTGTATGGATTATGATGTTGTAGCATTGCAGCACACCTCATGGACTCTTATTGTGTTTTTAATGCATATATATATATATATATATATATATATATATATATAAAGCTTCCTTACTGGAAGGGGGGATAATGTTGTGTTTATTGAAGATGTTTGAACTGTGTTGTAGCTATGCAGTAGAAAAATATTTTCATGAGCGATACTTTGAAAGATAAGAAAAATCTTCACTACTTTTCCTGCTCCATTCATGAAACAGCAATCTCAAATATGCATACAAGTAATATATAAAGGTTGTAATTTTCTCTGTAACCACTTTGTGATTATCTATGATGCCCTTTAAATAATATGTAAATGCGATATCATTAGGCAAGGAAGCAAATCTCAAAACAAGCACATCTTAAAACTCTTCGACTAGAAGAAGGAAAATAATACGTATATAGAAGATGAATGAGTTGCGCTGGATGGTTATAGTTAGTTAAGAATTTAAACCCTTGCATGCTATTACAGTAAATTATTCTACACCACTAGAATGTCATATTGAATCTTTTATAAGAAGTAAAGCATTTGGTGCTGTTTGTTTTACTAGCAGGTGTCATGTAGTATGTCTCACATATAACATAGGAATGTCTTGCATATAATACAGATAAATATATGCAAAAATAAATATTACCACGAGCGATGCCTTGAAAATCAAGAAAAATCTTCACTACTTTTCCTGCCCCGTCCACGAGACAGTAGACTTAAATACACACGCAAGCAACACCCAAATATCTTATGTCTCCTTGCAAGCACTTCATGCTTGTGTATAATGTCCTTTGAATAAAACATAATTGCAGCATTCCTGGACAAGGAAGTAAATCCCAAAACAAGCACTATTTAAAGTGCTAGTGCACCTGAATTACAAAGCTACATGTCGACCCTTTAGTGTTACTGATTATTACTAAACATCTAACATATCTAAACTAAATAAAATAAAATATGATTAGATTTAGTAAACAAACACCAAACAAATTTTCTAATAGGTTCTTTATATACTAACAGAAATAGCAACCTACGCATAGTTATTGTTAGAAAAAAGTTAAATATTGTTAGATATACAGAAAGCAATACTCTATACATAGTTATATACATTAATATTAAGAATTTCTAATACTAGAATAGCTGTGTGGGTTCATAGATTGCTACGAGAATATCGACCCTGGGGCTTATATAAGTCTAGTCATTGCAGTTCTCTGGCTATTTCTTTCCATATTGCTTGCTTACCTGGACACATGTTTGCTGGGGTGACCGTTATGATCCCCAGGGTGATTTTCCTCTCTCCTGTCCAGTCATTGGGGTTCTTTTCTGGAGTCTGGCCAGTCTGTGGGTCGGGAACCTATCTCTCCACTATGTTTTACTTCAGTATTTTGAATCTTAAAATATGTAAAAACTATTATATATAAGTTTATGTATATATATATATTTATATATATGTACATATATTGTCATATAAGCCGACACAATTTTAGTAAAGAGTTCTGGAATATGACTTGGAAAACTACTTTCTCAAAAGTTAAAGAATAATAAATCTTATTATTTCATAAAGAGTGAGGAAGAAAATAGGAAATATTCACACAACTATAGAATAAACAATATTCTTATAGCACTGAAACTACATGATAGAGACTCTAGAGCTGGAAAATTACCCTAAACAAATTGTGAGTATAATGAAACTACAATCTAAAAAGAACATAGGTATTATGAGAATTTAACCAAAATAACTAATTAACAAGGTATTCGAGTCTTTGCAATGTAAATTAAAGCAAATGTGTCATGTTGGATTGATATGTGAATTGTTGTACTAAGATGAAACACATTTTGTTAAATGTAATTGGAAAATTGTTTTTGTAACTCTGATTATAAGAAACTCTGCAAGTAAGATTTAACAAGTATAAGCAGGTTATTGATGTATAAATATTATTGCTTTCACACAAATTTGCATATAATTGTCTATTAGCTGATCATATTAACTTGTTAATATATCTAAAAAGTGACATACTAAGCATGAGGTTAAGACAGATTAGTTTAAACATTAGTCACAGATTTAGAAGGTTTGTGTGGGTACTTGTGTTACTCATGCAAAGAGGAATATTACCTCATAGAGATAGGAAAAGCTGCAATAAATTAGAATTAGTTAAATTAGAAGTTTCATTGTTTTCTTATACTGTTTTGGTGTCTACAGAAGATAAGCAGATCTTCTATGTAAACAATAGTGTAAATTATACATATAATGCAAACCAAGAGTTAAATCTATGTATATCAACTGTCATACAAATAAATCATAAACCAACACATGAAATATCTATCTATAAATGTTAATGGATTAAATAATAATATTAAAAGGAGAAGTCTATATAAATGCATACATCTACACAATCCACAAATAGTATTTCTTCAGGAGACGCATCTATTAGATAAAGATATAAACAATCTCAATATTAATAACTACACAGTATTAGTAAGTTTTCAATACAAACAAAAGAAGAGAGGAGTAGCCATATTAATGCATAATACAATTATTTCTCCTAGAATAATTAACACTTATCAAAACACATCTGGTATGTTTTGCTTAGTAAATATAGAGTTAAATAGGAAAATATACACTTTAGTTAACCTATATTGGATACCAGGACTTGGCGTAGGAACAGTAAAACATCATATTGAAGAAATATTACATTTAACTAAATGTAGTCTAATAATGGCAGAAGACTACAACTGTATAATAGATGACAAAGATACAGATTCAAAAAGTAAAAGAAGAAAGTTATCTATATCAAAGACACTTTTGAAGTTTACAGACGCAATCTCCATAAAAGATATAAATGAATTTGCTGACCCAGACTCATTAATTTACACTATTTACTCACATAGATATCAGACTAGTTCCAGAATTGACAGGATATGCATATCAAATGATCTAGTAACAAAAATAAGTAATGTCAAAATAATAAACTGTCCATTATCAGATCATAATGCTCTGGTTTTTGAAATGGAGCTTATGCATATAAATAATAATCCCATAACAAGAATACCTTCATATGTTACAAAATTAACAGACTTTAAATAATTTTTTGAAGGTGAAATAAAAACTTTTCTTGAACTAAATACCACAGAGAACATTTCAGAAATATATATCTGGGACTCCTTAAAAGCATATATATATGGAAAAGTACTATCCTGGTATATTAATAAAAGAAAAATATGGAATAAAGGCATGCTAGAATTACAAAAGAAAACCGATAAATTAAAACTAGAAATTCAAGAAGGAAATAAAGATTTAATTCAAGAATTACTACAAATTAACAACAAATATGTGGGAATTTTACATCACAAGACAATGATTAACATAGAAAAGATAAAATTAAATTATTATTCAACAAATCCAGCACATCAGAGGCAACTAGCTAATAGAAGAAAAAAAAATAATAAAATCTAAGCAAATAAAAGAATTATATATCCCTAATACAAAGAAAAAAGTCACGGATCTAAATAGTATATTAGAAGCCTTTAGATTACAACACAACTATGATAACCTTTCAAGCATTCATGAAAAACCTGACAAAGATATAAAAAATTATCTTAAAAACAAAATTCTTACTAGATTAACACAGGAGCAAATTGACACTATAAGCAAACCAATTACTATGACAGAACTAAAATCACAGATTAAAAAGCTTAAATTAAATAAAGCACCTAATCAAGCTATATCTTTACTCTTAAAAGTATACTCCATAGTTAATCAAAATATAATTATACCACCTTCATGGAAATATTCATTAATATCACCAATAATTAAATCAGACAAAGATGAGAAACAATGTTCATCATACAGACCAATATCCTTATTAAACATCGATTATAAAATGTTTATGGCAATATATGCTGACAGAATTAAACACTTTCTTCCCATGCTAATACATGATGACCAGACAGGATTTATCAAAGGAAGAAATGCATATGATAATCTTAAAATAATTTTGTCATTGATAGATTATAGTAAACATGCAAACTTGGGTTTAAATATAATATCCTTAGATATTAATAAAGCATTTGATTCTGTTAACTGGAATTTCCTTACACTAGTCCTAAAAGAGTATAATGTTCCTACATCTTTTATCGCCCTTATTCAGTCACTATATAAAGACTCCATAGCATATGTTAAATTAGGTTCATATAGATTTGGTCCCATACCAATCAAAAAAGGAACTAAACAAGGCTGTCCCCTATCACCAGTATTATTTGCATTACTTATAGAACAATTTGCAAATCAGATAATATCAAATAGTAATATTAAAGGCATCTGCATCAACAAAACTTTAACTCTTAAATTACAATTATTTGCAGATGATATACTTCTTACCCTATCAGACACTAATGCATCTTTACAAGCTTTGTTTAAAGAAATAAATAATTTTCAAACTATTTCAGGTTTATAGTTCAATGAAAACAAAACAAAAATTATGTCATGCAATACTAAAAAGAAACATATAAACAAACAATATTCCAAATACATAGCAGAGGATAATAAAATAGTATATTTAGGCATAGATCTACTTGAAGACTTAACTGACTTATATATAATTATAATAAAACACTAGATAAAATAGAGCAAGCAATATCTACCTGGAACAAATATATGTTTACAATGGGAGACAGATTATACCTCATTAAATCAATTATTTTTCCTAAAGTAGTATAGCTAATACAAAATTTTTCACTGCCACCTCCCAAGTATATCACTCAGAGATATAATAAACTAATATTAAATTTTTTATGGTTCCCAGACAAACCCCAAATTGCTTTAGATAAACATTTACCAAACTGGGAAGATGGAGGAATTAATTTACCTGATATTGAGATATATATTATGTCCTCTGTTGTTAAAAATATAACCTTATAGTTAAATGCTCACTACAAACCTATATGGAAACAATTACATGAACAGGTCTATACTGAACTTAGTCATAACAACAGATCAGATCATTTAACTATAATACCATTTCCTTTAGTTTGGATGTTAAAAGATTATCTAGAAGGCAAAAATAAGAATAATAAACTGCCATCCAAATATATGAACATTACACTAATAACATTTAAATCGTTCATAAACAAAGTCCCAAATATTAAATCATGGTTCTTTCTGATCTTTCCTATAGCCTTCACACCCACTATCCTTGATACATACCAAATTCAGAAAATGAATATGCTCAAGATAGGCTCAATAAGCTACTGGCATCAGTTGGTAGAACAAGAGAAATTATTAACTAAAGATCAGATAACTAGAAAATATAATATAAATAATGACTCATGGCTACTTTTGCAAAATCTAAGACAATATCTTGTAAACAGAATTGGACAAATGCAAGATACAGTTAGACATACTGTCCCAAAATTTATTGATTACATTATTATAATTAACAATCAACATTATCGAGGTCCTGGATATCTATCTAACATTTACAAAATAATTAAAACAACAAAAATATACCAAATAGACACCTACTGGAATTATTATACACAGATAAATAATCACCCTCCTAATGAAAAGGAAAGGAAAAAAAGATTATCTTAAAATCTTCCAAGAAGTCATCATTATCAATAAACATGCAGTTATTCTCATGGAGATATTTGAATAGAAGTGTTTATACACCACATAAATTATCTAAGATGTATGCAAGTGAAGATTTGTGTTGGAGATGTCAGTCTAAAATAAGAGCAGACTGGCAACATATTTTTTTATGAATGTAAGTGTCTTACTTTGTATTGGAATAATATTAATTATTTTCTTCAGACTGTTTTTAATGATAATTATCAATTATCAAAATCTATGATTTTATTCAACTCTCCTGTTCCAGATTGTGTGCCAAAAAAAGATTTTCAAATCTTATGGACTTTAATGGCAGCAGCTCGCAAAATCATCACCATTCACTGGAAAAGTGAGACTCCTACATTTAATGAATTTAAAAATTTAGTTAGAACAGTTGGACAAATGGAAATATCTACTCTGAAGAACAGAACTACCAGACTTAAAACTTTATACAACTCTTGGATGAAAGTACTAGAAATAATTGAGAAAATGGACAAATATATATGAATTTATATATCATACTTCAGGTTACACCTTAAACTTATTTATGGCTTTCTTCTTAACAGACACCAATGTATATAGTTATGTAATGTTTTTAAAGTTTATAGGTTTTACAATTGTATATATATCATTTTCATTTTTGATTTCATATAATATTTGATAAATTATCAATAAAAAAAAATAAGTTTGTGTTACAGCCTTGGATAGATATTAGTTTCATTATTATATGGGGGCAGACTCTAATACTACATTGTTGGTCATTAAGAAATGGAAAACTCTGGAAAAAATGAATGTTAGAATTTGTAAAGTTTCAGTTGTTGACCATAAGTTGACCTCTAGGTGGCCATTGGGTCCTATTTTAATAAAAGAGACTCTAAGGGCCATGACAGATTTTCTTTTCACAAGTTATTTTCTCATTGCAGCATTGAAGAAATATTTTGTTCAACGTTTGCTTTTTTTCAGTTCATAAGCCCTTAGTGGTTTAAGATGATATGGCAGGATTTCTTGAGTAAACTAGTGTCTGAGGGTTTAAGATGAGGATGATTATTAGGGCCAGTTTTTTTTTTTTGTTCTGTCTTGATTGGTTCTGGAAAGATCATTTAGCTTTGTGGTTTGGGTATTCTTCTTCTTGGGTTTACTGGTGGCTTTGGCTTATGGTTAAACTGTTGAAAGAATGCAAAGGGGTATTTTTTGGGAGGAATGGAATAAGGCAGAATCATTGTGATAGTATATTGGTATATGAGAATAATAATATAGTTATACAGAGTTATTGATGTTCTTTAGCTATAAAGAATGGTATATGTTTAGGGTCAAGCCAGGATATTGGAATGGTAATGAAAGCAAAATAATCCTGAGGTGGTAGGAGGAAGATTTTTTCTGATGGAACTATGGCTTAAATGGAAGACTTTTAAATCCCTCAAGGGAGTTTACTATTAGCTTACAGAAGAATCTGCAATGTGTGTATAATATTTCTCAATTAAAATTCAGAAGTTAGGTTTTGTGCTAGGGGTCTTCTTTTGCACAAAGTAGGTTGAATACTTCTGAGCAAGCTGACATTAACAAACCTTTATCATTATTGGAATTAATCTAAGCTTTAATGCTTCTAAGGCTGATACTTTGGTTGGTTAGGTTGTTATTCCATATGCTTATTACATGTGTGTTTATAGAACCTTTTTTTAGCTGTGCTAAATGAAAGTCATGTGGAGGGTATTTACAGTGAGTTAGCATCTCTTCTTTATGGTCATAATGCCGTTAATATGTAAGAGTAACTAAACATGACCATTCTAACTGGAAGTTGATTTCACCTTAAACTATGATTAGAAATTTTTGACTTTTATGTTGGTAATCTGAGTAGAGTAGTTTATCAAGAAATGGAAGGTGCAGTATGTTTGTGGGACTGTTCCAAAGAGTAATATTCATTTTAACTTTGTAGATGCTAAAGAAATATTCTAGGAGATTGCAGTTAGATGTGGTTAAGGAGTTAATTTAGAAGATTGACATTGAGAAGGTTTTCAAGAGTATTTCGCACAAAGCTAATTTAATATGGTGTATGGTTTGTGGCTGGGTTCCAAAACTGTGCTTTTGTGGCAGAATGTTTATTCCAGTACCTTTATGAAGTCAGTAATTAATGGTCCTATTGGTTCTGCAGTTTCTGTACAGTGGCTGTTTGTAGGGTTGTCCACTCAGTCCTATTTTATTTGATGTTTGTGCTATTTGTGATTTAGAGTCAGGCATGCAACACCTTACTTTTGTTTTCAATAATCTGCTTTTCCTTCTGTTGTTTTATATGCAGACAATCTAGTTTTGTATATAGAGATTGCATCCTAATGGATGTATGTGCTGCATGAGTGAAGTAAATATGGGTCAGTTATAAACCTTGGTAAAAGCAGGGGACATGGATTCCAATGTTGTTTAAATGGTATGCATTTATCAAACATCTATATATCTATGTATCTTTTCAGGGTTGTTAAAATGGTATACATCTCTCTCTCTCTCTCTCTCTCTCTATATATATATATATATATATATATGTGTGTGTGTGTATTCCATGACATATCACAGTTTTTCATAACTTCTGTATTGTTGACACATTTTGGTCAACAGACGTGGGAGATTGACAGTCCCTGGAGTAGGGAAATATGCCCTTTCCTTAGGGGACTTGCAATGTCAGAGTTAGTATATATGATTAGTAGGATGAAACAACATTTTTCTTAAGTTTAAGTTTGCCCTTTCCATGGGGATTATGTGGTCTCAGAGTTCATTTATATAATTATAAGGGAGTGTGGGGGGTGCAGGGGGGGCAAGTGTGGGGTTTGCAGGGAGCCTTGCCCCTCTGTAAAAAAACAAAACATTTTTCATTTTCCATGAATTAATCTTGTAGTATGCGTTGTTGTGTGTTGACTTATGCATGTTAATGTTAGCCATGATAGTACAAAAAATGTTGTTTCATCAAGTAATAGGAAAGCTAGTAGAGTTGATTGAAAGTCAACTGATCAAACCGTGGTGGCTTTTACGGTGCAAGATCACAATAACAAATATGTCCTTTACCCTGTATAGCACTGTCCTCGAGTTATTATACATATTTAATGAGGTAAGGGGGTGCAGGGGGCTTGCCACTCTACAAAAAGATTTTTTGTTTCTCTTTTTTCACTGTTTTCAGAATTGATTATTTGGGTTTGATCATTTGAGGTTTTACAGTATGAGATTTCTTTGTGAAGTTTTATTTATATATATATATATATATATATATATATATATATATATATATATATGGGTCTACTTCAGATCGTCAAAACCCCATATAATTGAAGACCATTCCCCAGATTTACTAATCTTCCTTGCAGGACTAGCTTAGTCCTGCACAGAACCGACCGTTTAGGAGCAGGATGGCAGCGCGCCATACATATTAATGAGGTGCGCTGCCTGAGCTTCTAGGCTTACATGGACTGTGTAAGAGTGCAGGGGGCATGTCTGAGAGCAGAGCTCTCAGAATAAACATGTCCCTGCAAAGTAGAACAGCAGAAAGGGATATGCAATGAGCTAGACCGTTCACAGGTGACCACATATCCCCACCAACAGTCCCCCTTGTGTACAATAGCAACAGCATATATAAATAAAATGAAGAAACCCTTGTATTTTTTTTAAAAATCCATTTAAAGCTAACCGTAGGTGAATGGGTGTGCCCATCGCTTAGCTACAGTTAATGCAGCTTAAATGGCTGAAGAGGATAAGGAAGATATACACAAATGTAACAGCATAGCAACAGTGTAGTAGACAGAGTACTCACCTTATGAGCAGGCAGTCCCAGTTCAATTCCCACTGCAGCATACTCCATTGTCCATGGCAAAGCACGTTATGAGTAATATTTTAGTTGCATAACTCACTAAATAACATATCTTTATGAACTGGAGTACTGCAGTAAATGCACATGAATAAGGCACAAGTAAGCAGGTGTAAGCACAAATAAGCAGTAGTAAACATATTTAAGCACTAGTAAGCAGGCTTAAGCCTGTTTGCCCAGTGGTAAGCAGTGCCCACACTGGCTAACCAATTCTAAAGCTAACACTGTGTAAGCAGATGTAATGGCAGGTTAGCAGTGCTTACCATCGCACAACTGTTCAAAAGTGCCTTAATCACTCTGTATCCAACCAGCCTTGTTCTGCCCACCAACAAAATAAACAACGATGCAGGTCTTGAACCCAGGATCCTATACATCATAGTCCTAGTAGTTATCCACCAAGCCATCACAGAAGTACAGACAAATGAGGTAGTAGCAAACAAGTCCTCACCATAGTATAACCAAACTGAACCCATGAAAGGAATCAATATACAGTCATATGTACCATAACCCACTACATAACATAAATATGTGAACTGGAGTACAGCAGTAAGCCCAGAAGTGAGGTGTAATTGCAATAGAGTGTTGAAGTCCCCAATAAAACACAAGGACCCCACAGAGTGTATGTACACATTAATCATGGATACCAGGCATACATATAAGGTGTAATGAATAATAACACAATGCCAAAAAGGCATTATAATTAAAGTCTAATGTAAGCAATGCTGAGCATTGCACAAGCCAGCTTAGGAGGTGTGAGCAATGTGTAGACCAGCTAACTCATTGTAGACAGTGGTATACCCCTTTAAAGAATGCCAACCTTAGGTAAGCAGGTTTGCCCATAGCTTAGCCTTTTCAAAACTGGCCAATCACGGAAAAGTGTGGGAAATTGGCCCTACTTAAACCCAAGAGGCAGGAATATATCTCATAACTGGTTGTAGCTTTCACTTGCAGGCACTATGGCAGTAAAGGGAGAAGGAGGGCACCTCCAGGAGCAGTGCTGGTGCATCCAGGAGTCCAAGGTCATGGCAGGACTCCTAGTTAAAGACCATGCTCAGGGACTGCTGCAGGGCCAGTACCAGGGCTACCAATATAAGGCAGAGGCCTGGGACCATCTCACCCGCAACCTCACCAGTGCTGCTGGCATACCCCAAACTGGTGAGCAGGTCAGGCACCACTATGCCGACCTGAAACAGTGGAAGGGGAACCTCTTGGAGGAGTGGCTTCAAGAGGCTAGAGCATCAGGGGATGTTCCAGACATGTGTAAGTATCACCCCAGTATGTGTGTAATAATTGCCAGCTCAGGTATATCATGGACAGGTATGGCTAAGTATTCCTCTTATGTCCCCCACAGCTGCAATGGAGTGGGCCGCAAACCAAGAAGCCCACATCAGCTGCCTGGCGAGGTTGCAGCGTGAGGCAGGTCAGTAATACTCATGCATTTACTGTCATTGGAAATAAAAATAAAAGTAGTAGTAAATTAATTGCTAGTATAAAACCTGTATTGTTCAAGGCAAGTACTGCATACACTAGAGAATATGGCAGTAAGAGTCTCATATTGTCTGAAAGTCAATAAAAGTGTAATAGCCTGACAAAAAAAGGTATAACTGCTGGACTGCATGTGTATATCTTGGTATCATATGGTAATGTAGATATGCAATCATTTAATAGTACTGCAGTATTAAGCACTGTTACCCACAATGTGCACCATAAATTGAATGTGTAGGAATGCCTGTATATGACAGGTGTAATCCCCAGAGGCCATTTAGTACAAACTGAGAGACTCATAGACAGTAAACAGGGAAAATGCCGACAACAAGCAATGAATAACACATGCAATTGAGATGTGAACTGTAGCTTTTTAGCACACACATCACTGTTCGAATCCTGCCAGTGGTAGTAGTCTGCATACAGAATCATACCCCACAACTGTACAGATATGTCCAGAATGTCTGGTAAAGTGGCCCATATCTGTTGCCTATCAACCTGTCCCCCTGGAAAATCAATGGGATGATCCCAGACGTATAGGCAGCAAACAGGAAATACACCTGATTGACACACAGCTATGAGAACAAAGCTGGCACACTAGCAACTCCCCAATACCTTATGTAAATAAGAAGTCACATATGTCCCATTTACACCCCAACTTGACAAGCTGTGGTCAGAGTGTGTGCAGTTACAGAGTGAGATGTATGTGCATAATAGTAATGTGGATGCTGGTACTGTGAGTGGGAACATTCAGGTAGTGCTAATAAACATTCCTCCCACAGGTCTGTCAGATACCAACACTGTGCCCAGAAATACAAGAATGATATGCAGTTGCTCTGAATAATGAGGTATTACACATCACTGTCACCCACACTGTCCAGCAACATGTAACTGTCTAGGAAACTGTATATGAGTGTTGTAATACAAGGTCAGAATGCAAAAGCACAGGGGATTAATAAGACAGAAAGCAGATAGGAGATATACAGCAATAGCTATATAGCAGACACAACTGTGATGGACAATGTGTAAGTTGTAGCAGACACAGCCATGGTCTGAATCCTAGGAGTGGAATTAGGCTGCATACAGATGCATACCCCACAACTGTACAGATGAGGCCGGAATGTCCAGTATATGTGCTCCATGTTGGGATGGTGGCCTAATGGTTAAGGTGTTTGCCTTGCAAATACAAGGTGCAGGGTTGGAGTCTCACAAGGGACAATTGGCTAGGCTTAAAATCGCTCACAAGGGCAGTTAGCTTAGTACTAATCTATGAACCTATGAACCATATTCGCTACCTGTCCCCCTGTCCCCCTGGTAAGTCTGATGATCCCAGATGTGTAGCCAGCAAACAGGGAATACAAGTGATTGTCAAACATCATGAGAATACATCTGCCACTGTAGCAACTCCCGAAACTGTTAGGAGAGTAATATTGCAAGTATGTCCTATCTACACTCCCATGCCATCTAGCTCTGACCAGAGTGTGTACAATAACAGAGTGAGATATATGTGCATAATACTAATGTGTAATCTAGAACTTTGTGTGGCAACAGTCAGGTAATGCTAACAAACATTGCTCCCACAGATATGTTGGATACGATAACTGTGTAGAGAAATACGGGCAATTATAACCTGTACTGGTACTGTTCATTTTGGTATTGTAGGGAATTGTGACTGTTGCAGTTTCTCTGAATAATAAAGTATCACTGGTCACTGTCACCCACACTGTGCTACATAATATAACTGTGCACAAAAGTATGTATGTGTGTGTGTCAGGTCACTAAAGGTGGAAGAGGGCAATATTCTAGATATGTCCAGGCATGCCAGCATGTGGTCAACACATGGCCAGAGTCTGTGCAGAAAGAGTTGGATAGCTATGTGAAAAACAGCAACCCGGAATTTGGGAGTATGTGTAGAAACAGTTAATTAGTGTTAACAAACATTCCCTCCACAGGTATACCAATTAAGATGTGGATACTGCAGGTAAAACCTGGTCATGTGTAATGATGATGACAGCCATATCACTGCCAAAGTAAGGCTATAGGGTAGTGTAGTACAACTTGTAAGGTACAGATAACAACACAGACTAGGAAAGTAATGTGGACTACAGGAATATACTAGTTGTTAATTGACATCTTTCTATCCCCCCAGCATATCTCCAACAATAATCAACATACCCACCCCAACTGGTTTGTATTGACTCTGATAATGTCCAATTGTCTGATAAATATATTAATGGTTCCTATGCATGTGCTATATTTAATTATTCCAAAATTGGTGGCATGGTGCCATCAATGTACCTGCATGCTGTTCTTATTACCACTATGGTACCATATATGCATGTGTTCTGTTTGCTATGCAACTGTTCCGTATCTGGTGTCTGGGTTAATGGGAATATCTATTCATGATGTTATATCTAACCCTGGAATGTGTTGACTATTACTAACCCATATATGATGATGACATCTAAACACTATAGCATGCTTGGGAAGGCTGTTCCCAGCGGACCCACCTGTCCCACCTCAGCTGGCCGTGGCACCGGGCACCAGTATGTCTGGGGCCCAACCCCGGACCTCCCTGTCCATTGGTCCTGCACCACCTTTGGGTGGAACTGCCTCAGGGGATGGGGCTTGCCCCTCCTCCTGGGAGTGGGCCCGGACAGGCACCTGTCACCAGGTCGGGGTCATGGTGCGTAGAGCGATCAACGAGCAGTTTGGTGATCTTCTACACCAGCTCGAGAGCAACATGTCACAGTTAGAGAGTCAGCCTGGCTCTGCAACTCAGCCCCCAGCACAGCCAACTTTGGGGCTGTGAAGGTGCAGTGGTGACTGCCCATGGCTGGAGACCTCAGTCCCACTGTTACTACTAGGGGGCTTGTGGGCTTCCAATATCACAACACCCCTCCCCATCAAGGTTTATACGCCCCATGTGTGTCATATACCACTCCTGTATGCGTCCTGTTTGTCTTGTCTGTTAACCTACCCAACCTACCTCCCCAAATATACCTACTACCCTTCCCCAACATCCCACTATCACCTGAAAAAAAAGAAAAAAAGGCAATCTGTTCCCACAAAATAATCTCGCCCCATACATAGCTGTCCATTTCACACAAGTGACCACTGGACACATGTAATCCGGTCTAATTGGCATCACAACTTATTATTGTTGTCCTCACCCTTCTCCCAGGGGTTTGAGTGTCCAAATCTACCTTCAAGTTCAGTGTATATGCACAGCTGTTGCTGTAAAATAAATGGGCAGCTATGGACCTTCCCTACACCCTTCCTGTACATCCCTGGCTATTTTCCCTACTGTCTTTCCCTCTTTGTTCCCCTTTTTCACTACTTTCAATCAACCCTTTTTTCTTTTCTTTTAAAGAGATTAGCGTGGGGGTAAGTGGGAGTAAGCACTTTTAAGCAGCAGTAAGTGGGTCTAAGCCTGTTTGTGTGGGGGTAAGCAATACCTACACTGGTTAAGCAATTTAGAAGCTGAGTATAAGAAACTGTAACCAGATGTTAGCAGTGCTTACCTCCATGCAAACCAGCTTACAACTGCTTTAAAGTGTCTTAATCACTCTGTATCCAATTGGCCGTGTTCTGTCCAACAACAAAATAAAACGCCTCTGCAAGGCTCCAATCCAGGACCCTGCGCACCATAGATAAAGTGATTTACCACTAAGCCATGCAACATATACATAACCATCATGTTTTCAAAAACATATCATCCAGCCCAGTCATTAAACAGTACAATGTATTCCATCATTTAGATGTATGTGTGTTTGTAAATATATTAATCTAAACAGATACAACATATCTATATATGTAGAAATATATATATATATATATATATATATATATATATATATATATATATATATATATATATATATGTAAATGCCTACATCAACACATATATATATGTCTACACCTATATTTCTACATATACATAGCAAGTTACATATAGGTAAGCAGATATATATCTAAGTAGGTATATACGGACATAGTTATATATATGTAAGCAGATATATATATATATATATATATATATATATATATATATATATATATATATATATATATATATCCATTTAGGTATATATGGACATACATGTGTAGATATCAATGGGAGATTAACTAAATCATAACTGTCTGCATGCACCGTTAATGGGGTTGAGAGGCCCCAAACAATATATGTCTTGTACGAATAGGTATAACCACCCCCCCATAGCCAAACACGTCCGCCTTGCAATACACTATCAAGTGCTGCAGATCCCATAACCAGGTCCTGACACGACATGGCCGCAAGATATTAACAGTACTACATCCCAACTGTATGATGTCAGGCTGGTAATGCTAACATATCATGCAGCAAAGTCTGGCTCCCATAGGAAATTTAAAATGTGTAAGCTATCAACATCCCCAGGATACATACACACAGAGACATATATGCAGATACAGATATACATATATATATATATATATATATATATATATATATATATATATATATATAGATAGATAGATATACATGTGACTACACATACACACGCAGAGATATGTACAGTAAGATACTTATGTAGTAGGTGCACACAATATGGAACCGCTACTATGCCTACAGTTAACACCCTAACAATTGGACACTGGATGAGCCACACATACAAATGACATTTGTTGCCTGCAACATATACCTAGAGGGACGTCATAGGATAAACACCACACACAGGTTTGCAGAAATGGAAAACTTTTATTTGTGTACTATTACAGATATAATGCCATTTCATATAGCTGTTTAGACACTGGCATCCATATAAACAGAGTAATGTGACTGTGAAACCGTTATGCTAATACAGTAGTCTGAAAAGGTCCACAACTGTTGCTGTCCAGGCCAAGCCCTTCAAATCGTACAATAGGAAAGACAGACTGGGCCACAGGATACCACACAATCAACAGTAAGTAATGCAGGTGTATAGGTCAGCAGCCTCTATCTACACTGTGTACACAATCACTAGGTGGTAAAGGCTTCAGTTGACCAAATGGGATGTAACTGCTACATAACAAGGCATAACTGACACCATCACAGGCACACTGACAAACAGAACAATCTGTATGGCAGGAGGCAGTAGGCCTACAGTAACCCACTTTATGTAAGTAATGTCAAGATAGGTGAAATGTATGGTACTATACATCCAGTTACCTTAAGGCAGCTCACTCCTGATACACCCACATTTTGTAACAGCCTAGCTTATGTATGATGCAGTCCCCCCAGACTCAATAATACAGGGCCATATACCAATGTTACATACACTGGCCTCTGGAGTGCATATGGGCACACAGGTATTGTGTAGGTGAGGCCCACATATGTATGGCCCCAGCCCCACCGTATGTGTGGGGGATACAACAGCAGTGGACTGCTGGCAGCAATGGCAGTCTGGTATATGTATATGTGCATATGTATCACTAGTTGTATATGTGTAGACATATAATGCTCTGTATATGTATATATCTGGGTGTGTATATGCATATTTATGTACATATACATACCCATCTATATATGTAGATATGTACATGTGTAATTATCTATATAGATATCTGGATAATCATATGTACATATATTTTCACCATATGTTCTGAACAT
The DNA here is from genome assembly GCF_019279795.1 of Protopterus annectens. Taxonomy (NCBI): domain Eukaryota; kingdom Metazoa; phylum Chordata; order Ceratodontiformes; family Protopteridae; genus Protopterus; species Protopterus annectens. The sequence continues at coordinate 1,806,866,522 of NC_056726.1, read as the reverse complement.
GGAGTGCAGCCCTACCTCAGCCCCTATAGTCCCAGCTTCGTAGTGCAAGGTGATGTCAGGTATGTATCGGGTATGTATAGCAGGTATATTAGTAGACTATTGCTACTGTAATAAGGATTGTCATCACAGACATGGTGTGAGTGGGAGGTTTCATCTGCTTTCACATGTGCGCCATTGGCTACTGACAGACATACTAAGGACATCATAGTACAGTACTGCTGCAAGCACGTAATGCTCCTGTGGACTACAGCAGAGATATTGGCCAATATATGTGGACATTCAGACACACTCTGGACAGTCCAGAGGTATACACAGAGCCCCTTAGTGCAGAACATGTGGAGCAAGCCTGACAATATGGATAACAGCCATGTAGATGGATATATCACATAACGACTGGTATACATTCGCCCCCATAGGTTATGCACTCACACATTCCTGTCTGTCCTGACATAATAACTGCTGGTACAGAGGTGCCATGGCCACATACTTCCCACTAGATATTGACATACATCTGTACAGCATCCCACTGCTCTGTCTAACATACATGACTGTTAAGGGAGGCCCGCCAGCAATACATCTGGCAATTATCTGGGCATGGCATCTCACTGGGTAAGTGCACTAAGCTGCTAGGCATGTAAGAAAGCACTGTGCAGGCAACAGGCAGACTGGCTCAACACTGGCTTTGATCTCCTATGGGGGAATGCACATGTACCTGCATATATAGCAGGATCTACAGGCATTTAACAGCACAGGGTAAGTTACACTTGTGTGAAAGTGCATAACCACAACCAATGTGAACACAGCCGCATATGTTAAGCTAGCATAATATTACAGTATATGGACCATCTGTTCAACACCATCCTTATATGTGCTACTCACACACTAACCCTACATATAATGGGCTGCTGCACAGTGTGGTGTGATGCCTGTCTGTGGTATGGGACATGTGTGTGTATGGCCCTACAAACATGTAAGCCTATACGGTAACATACAGTGGAGCAGCATGTAACATCAGATAGGACGGGACCTAGGATGATGACAACTACCACAGTCTGTACACAGGCCAAGGTACATATTAACAATATACACACTGTCAACATTCACCATAAGGACACAGACCTCAGTACTGTACAAACAACCACAATATGTCCAGGTTATGTCATCAGATATAACCCCTACTGTATATAACATGTGTAGCAGTCTGATATCTCACTGGCTTGTTATCAGATATGATGGCACTAATTATGATGTACAGCACATATGCACCTCTTAATGCACGACATATGTACAAAGGTTGATTGAGTTGTGGCTGGAAGCACATGCACAGGGCCAATATTGACATGTTGCTCTAGTAACATCATACATTTACTGTTGTAACAGGGTTTGTTGTAACATATGACCTATGAGGGATATGAAGTCAGTAACTGTCATGGTTTTCACCATCTACAGACTGCAATCCTTACACTAACTTCTGCAGTTCACAAATACATGTTCTGTGGGTAACACATGACACCAAATGCACCACACACTGCCCAGTCTGCAAATGACCCTACAGATGGGGAGTCTTCATAAACATACAACTGACATGGCAGGTATTAATACATGTGGGACAGCCATATCCCCACACACCCTGTTAAACCAACATTACTCCGAATGCACTATAGCAGCACTTATAGTCTGTAGTCAGGTCAGGCACATCCCCCTCCTGTGTGTTGGCATCTGAGATGCTGTTTTCCAAACAACATAATGAGTTCTTGCTCACAGTCAGTGAAAAGGACCAACACAAACATGATGTTCCTAAATATTAGAGTGTGTTTCCATGCAATTGGCTATGGGAATTTTACCACAACTGTTCCACATGCAATCAGCTAGGGGAGGGCTGCAACTCATGCAGAGGCCATCAGCTGATCATGAGCATTGCCTAAAATACACATGCTGCTGCCTAAGCAAAGCAGGTGTAGGTCTCCACATCCACCAGTGAGGGAGTGAGAGTGGCAGACAGAGGAAAAGACAAATCAGGGAGGGGTGGGAGAGAAAAACTTTGTCACACACCTACCAGCACAGGGTATCAAACCCCTGATGATTATGTAGTGCTATCACAGTTCTATGCATTTATTGGATGGACTACATAGGTTATCTTTTGTGGACCTCTCAGAACATATATGTGATGGTGATTGACATCTGCAACAGGGATATGGTAGCTATATGGTAGGTGAATTACACGTGCCTGTCCACATGAACAAGTGCCAGCATCACACAGTCACACTCTCACAGGGACGCACACACATTGACAAACTTGGCAGGGCCAGGATTACATCTCATCACTAGTGAAATTGCCACAACACATTACTGTGCAGGTATTACATGCACCACACGGGCCATACAGAGGTTATATGGGCAAAGGGTATGGGGAAGTGTGGGACATCAGACAGCATGCTTCAGTATGCCAGTGGGGGCTGTAGTGAGTGTGGATGTGATCATACACATCATACAACACATACATAAACACACAGGGTGCCAGTTCTGACATGCATGTGTGTATATCTGCACAGGTGTGCAATGGTCGACTGTGCCGGATGGCTATACAAGGCTAAGTGATGGGTATACCTTGGCATCAGGCCACATGACAATGGTCTGCATTGTGGCTCAGGGCTGTAGTTTCTGCATTTGCCCACACATGTGGGTTTGTAACCACCATCCAGTCACCTGGGGACTATTGTGTGTGGCCAATGCTGTGCATCACTTGCCATGTATGTGTTGCTTAGTCCATGATATGGACGGTGTCTGGGATGTGCACACCTCCCACATGCATGTACAGTGACATGTGGAACTGTACCTGGGGTGTCTGGCCCATGTTGTGTACACAGATTATCACCAGATGTGCCAGTCTTGGCAACATGTGGTGGGCACTGGTAATGGACAGCAGGTTTATCCTGCACCTACATTGATAGCATGCTAACGACATTCCCTTGTGTTAGTGGCATCTGTCCATACAGGGCAGGTTTTCAGGCATGGTTTGCACTTTGGGGGTCACATTTGATGGCACCACAGGTGTTGCAGGTGTCCAGTGTGAAACATGGGGAAGGTGCACTGTCTGCATGTACCTGCCTATTGGACAGATGGACAGGGTGCCATGCACTCTGTATCCCACTGCAATCACTCCATAGTTACTATTAGTGTCCAATATGCAGTGTACTACCCACATATTGGCTGTTGCCTAGGCATGTGTGTGTGTGTGTGTGTGTGTGTGTGTGTGTGTGTGTGTGTGTGTGTGTGTGTGTGTGTGTGTGTGTGTGTATGAAACATGGGTTATGAGTGTGCTCTGGGTAATACTGGAGTTGCTAACTGTGATTGCCTGGCCTTGATGTCACATGTATGGGTATGGATTTGCACCCCAGCCTCTCAGCTATTTCACATATGTTATCCCTGTACAGTGGACATTGTGATATATACTAGGGCTACCATAAAATAATTTTGCAAAACCCGCTATACATTGGGCCCAGGTGTCACTCACATCTACCTCCACACAGGATACAAGTTGCAAACTCACACACACCTGTTATGTCTGGGAGTAGAACCCCTAACTAACTTGCTTATTACACTATAGCACTACACAGTTATAGTACATGCCACAGAGGTTACTAGCGTATGCTTTCCCCAAAGGTGTATATCACATTGGATGACATCAGCAGGATTGCCATACTGACTACCAAAAATAGTAGCCTCACTCTGAATATAACATAACTTAACATTCTATATCTTAAATGTATATACTGTAAATAGCTTACTAGCTGTCCTCTTTCCCCTTTCAGGGGATGATTCTCTCTACTGGCAGCTCTTAAACTTTGATGCTATTTAACTAAATCATCCTCACTTCTTATCCTGAATCATGATGTATACACTTCTTATCCTGAATGGTGATGTATACACCCCCACCTTCTCTAGTTCTTTACTGTCTGTCTCAAATCTATACTTTTTAAATAATGTACTTTCCACCTACATTCACCCCTCTATGCAAAATTGTATTTACAAATGTCAGTCTATAACTACATTCAAATGAATAACTACAGTCAAATGAATAACAATTATTTTTATAACCTTACTCTCATCATCTACTTCCTCAGTGCAACTAATCATCTGTTTCAACTTGTCCCAATCCTAGTACAAATGTATGTATGAATATAACATACAAATGTATGTATGCAATACATGTTCCACTTTTGCTGATTGTACCCTAATAAGTTTTACTATGTAATACAACTTTTTGCTTATTGTTACTGTGTATTATGGATATGTAATAATACTTTATTGCTTATTGTTACTGTGTTTTGGTGCTTTTCTCCTCGGGCCTGCACTGAAAATGGACTCCTTGAGCCCAGTGGACCTCCCCGGTCATCAAACTGGAAATAAATAAATCAGCAGAATTGCCAGAGTAGGGCATTTGACATGTACTGAGTGTGACTAGCATAACTTGCATTGCTCCCTACACAGACATTGAAACACACACAAAACATCCACAACCGACAAGTGTGGGTATAGAACCCCTACCAGATGTCTACATCATACTACAGCATGTAGCTGTTATGGCACGCCCTACAGAGATCACTAGGTTGCATCTTTCCTAGAGGTGTATTTCTAGGTGGATGACATCAGCAGCCTTGCCAAAGTAGAGCATGCAAATCGTAAGGAGTGTGACTACCCTAAAAAGCATTGCTTTTTACACAGACACGCACACAAACACACACTTGCCATGTCTGGGATTGGAACACTTACCTAAGTGATTTATCATACTATAGCAGTACACAATTATAGGATGCGTTATGGAGATTACTGGTTTTCATTTTTCCCAGAGGTGTATTTCTAGGTGGATGACATCAGCAGCATTACCAAAGTAGAGCATTTCAATTATAGGGGGTGTGATTACCCTAAAAAACATTGCTTTTTACACAGAGCCAGACAGACACACACGCAAGCACAGTTGCCAAGGCTGGGGTTAGAACTCCTACCTAACTATTTTATCATACTACAACAATACACAGTTGCAGTACACACTACAGAGATTACTGGGGCCTAATTTTCCCAGGGATGTATTTCTAGGTGGATGACATCAGCAGCCTTACCAAAGTAAAGCATGTCAATTGTAAGGAGTGTGACCACCCTAAAAAGCATTGATCTCTACACAAACAGAGATGAACAACCACACACACAGAGTTGCCAAGGCTGGGGTTAGAACTCCTTCTAACCTATTTTATCACACTACACAATTACAGTACATGCTACGAAGATTACTGGGATACAACCTTCCCAGGGATGTATTTCAATGTGGATGACATCAGCAGCCTTACCAAGGTACAGCATGTCAATTGTAGGGAGTGTGACCACCCTAAAAAGCATTGCTCTCTACACAGACAGAGACAGACAGACATGCACACATACACACTCAGTTACCAAGACTGGGGTAAGAACTCCTACCTAACTAGTTTATCACACTACAGCAGTACACAGTTCTGGGATGGGCCATGGAGATTACTGGTCTAAAATTCTCCCAAAGCTGTATTTCACAGTGGATGACCTTAGCATGTTTGTCATAGTGGGTTTATGGGGAGGGCAGTGTGTGTGCATGGACCATAACCCATTCATCTAGGGGTTGGCATGCCACATGTGGGCGCAACCTGGGTCATATTTCGCAGGTATGTGTATACAGCTGCTAGATGACTTCTTCCTTGAACAGTCATGTTGCACATCTGGCACATGAACCACATACTCTGTAATGCTGACAGATACCGGTGGCAAGTATCTGCAGTGAGTGACATCTGACCCTCGTGTGGTTGTGGCCCTTTGGCTGTGTGCTGGGTGGGACAGGCCTGGATGGCTCCTTGTCACAGTCACCCTCTTCCACACATCTATGTATGTCTACCTTTGGCTTATTATAGTGTGTTGCCCTTACCTGTATTCCTATCGACTGTGTGTGCAAAGCATGAGTGCTGCATACTGAGGAGTGTCTGCACTAACATCTTCGGCTGCCAGATATGTCTGGTCCACTGGTGTTTGCAGACATGGCCTTCATGTGTTCAAGTGTTGAGCATGCCTAGTATGACCTTTCAGTATGTTGTTGACTGACATTGCCTTCATTTCTCTAAGTGTGAGGGCATGCCCAGTATGGCCGTCTGTATTGAATGTGTGGATCGAGTCCAGGTAGTTTGTACTGCACTGCTGACCTTTGTGTTGTAAACCTACAGGTAGCATGCTGTCTCTGCAGGGTATCCGTCTATCATTTGGCATGGACTGTTACTACATTTCTGCATAGGATGGGAGGGCATACCTGACTATTTCTACATTTCTACATAGGATTGTGAGGGGGGACACCTGACTGTTGCTATATTTCTACGTAGGAGGGGGGCACACCTGACTATTTCTACATATCTACACAGGATTGGAGGGCACACCTGACTGTTACTATATTTCTATGTAGGATGGGGGCACACCTGACTATGTCTACATTTCTACACAGGATTGAGGGGGCACACCTGACTTTTACTACATTTCTACGTAGGAGGGGGGCACACCTGACTATTTCTACATTTCTGCACAGGATTTGGGAGGGTCACATCTGACTGTTACTATATTTCTATGAAGGATGGAGGGCACACCTGACTATGTCTACATTTCTACACAGGATTGGGGGGGCACACCTGACTGTTACTACATTTCTACGTAGGAGGGGGGCACACCTGACTATTTCTACATTTCTACACAGGATTGTGGGGGGGCACACCTGACTGTTACTACATTTCTATGTAAGAGAGGAGCACACCTGACTATTTCTACATTTCTACATAGGATTGGGGGGCACACCTGACTGTTACTATATTTCTGTGTAGGATGGGGGGGCACACCTGACACTTGCACACATTTGCTAGGACTGTACTGGTATGTCAGGTACTCCATTTCAGTCTGTAGTCTTACCTATCATGCTGACTAGAGGCATGCCAATGTACTACATATCTTAGCTTCTAATTACCTACATATTAGTTTCTGACTTCCTACCCTTCAGAACTGACATCACACTGCCTGACCTGCTGTAGTCTGTCTGTATAGGCCTGGGGGGGGGGAGGTTACCCATAGGCCTCATTCAGAGGTCATAGCACAGCCTTTGTTTGTGTATGTCTACACCTGTCCTGCTGGCTGTGACTGTTGTTAGGTATGTGAACCCCCCTGACCGGCATGTGCGAGTCATTTACCTTGTGGGTGTCCCAGTATTGAGGGTGCTGCCACAGGGCTGCCTATGTCAGATGCACATAGTAACTCCCTACACATGGTTAAGCACAGGTAGTGTAATGTTTGGCATCCCTTTTACTGTATGCGAGAGTCAGAGAGAGGTGTTATTCCCTGGGTCCCTCCTGTGTCATTGTATGCGCTATATGTTGCCTCTTTGACAAGGCCAGGGAATACTGGGCATTCCTCCTTCTGCCTACTGGGGAGGCTCAGTTTGTTCCTCTTTTGCGTCACTCTGTGCCTGTGCAAGCCTTGGCAATGGTGGGGGTTGTGTGGCCCTGCCCTGTGCTGTTTCTGCTGCAGCTGTTTCCACAGGATCATATTGTGTAGCATGGCACATACAAGGACAATTTAGATACATGTAGCTGGTGAGTACTGCAAGGCTCCACCGGATGTGTCCAGGTACCGGAACCATGACTTGAGCATCCCAAACACATGTTCTACTATAATTTTGATCTGTGGTGCATGTGCCTCATTATGGAGGTCTTGTTTGGGTGTGTGTGCATTTCTGATGGGTGTCATCAGCCATGGCTCCAGTGCATATCCAGCATTCCCCACTAAGTAATCATCAGGGATGTCCCCATTAGCAAATCTCTGGTACAGTTGTGTCATATGCCAGATGTGGGAATTGTGATAGCTTTCAGGGAAGCCAGCACACACATTCATTATTATGCCCTGGGCATCACACACAACCTGGCAGTTGATGGAGGGGAAGCCCATGTGGTTGATGTAGATCCTACCCTGCTCACCGGGTGGTGCTTTGATGCATATGTGTATGCAGTCTATAGCACCCACTACCTCAGGGTATTCTGCTATTTGGTGGAACAGTTGTATATTGCTGGCCAATGCCTCATGGGTGTTGTGGAAATATAAGTGCTTACTGACATGTGATGTCATGGCATCCAGGAACTGCTGGAGTACCCTGGATGCTGATGCCTGTAAAATCTCCATCATATCCCCAGTTGGCCTTTGGAAGGTACCTGTAGCTAGTATTCATAAGCCTGCACATACCTTGGTATCGACTGGAATGGGTTCCCCTCTGTTAGTTCTGTGTGTCAGGTGTGGCTGGCACAACTCAACAATTTGCTGTAGGATGTCCCTGTCCACCCTATAGTGCTCCACTATCTCCAGCTCATGTAGCCCTTGGTAGGTTACCCTGGGTGTGTACACTCTTCTCCGTCTCCTCACAGTGGGTTGGTCGACAGCATTCACATCTTCACCACCCTCAGCCTCTTCCACAAGTTGTTGTATGATAGCTATTGCAACCCCTATCATTTTGCTGTTGTGAGTGTTAAAAGTTCCCCGTTTCTATACACCGGTGGTGTAGAGTGTGGGAAAAATCATAAGGGAAGGTGTTCGCATAATTTAAAGTAGTGTTCTGGGCTGGACTGGCCTGCTGCCTGTGTAATTGGCTGATTCTGATACATTTCACCTGCCATCTATGCTAGTCCTCCTTGGTTACCTTCCTACTGCTGTTTTCCCTTCCCATTGCCTCCCTGGTTACGCCCATGTGCACACCGCACAAACAGAGTGCTCAAATGTGCACAGTGCTGCTATTTCCTGGTTTAACTTCTTTTTTCTTCCTGTAAAGCCCAGTGTGCGGCTTGTACACCCGCTTATTTTTTGTAAAGAGTGCTAGGCAGGTTTAGACACACCCCCTAGCTTAGCTGTGCTAAGCTAGGAGTATACCCAAGCCACAGGGCTCCATTCTGCTTACAGTATGCCTGACACCCCCCCATGATGTCACCTAACTCCTAGGCTTGCACCAAGCTATTCCTACTCTTACACTGTTTGGACCTGACTCACATGCTGGGTTAAACTGGGATCCACTATACTTCCCCTCATTTGCATAGGATTGCCTGCTAATGCATAGTTACATGTCTCACACTGCGCCTCCCCCCTTAGCAACCACTACTCACTGGCCATGTTGTCTTCTGCCTGCCATTGACTTGCATGGTAGAATACTGATTTTAGTTAGAATGCTTAATTTATGTTTATTTTGTTATTTCTCCCCGATCCCATTTGTGCGCCGCTGCCCTACGCTTAAACAGCCGAGATTGGCTAAAAAAAAATAAAAATTGATTTCTGTATTTTTTTTTGTTTGCTTGTTTGCAATGCCAATGGCCTCATACTTGGCCATTGGCATGCTTACTACATAATATGCAGCCTTTATTTGGGGCTGTCACAGCTCCGTTTTGGATTTCACAGAAATGTACTCGGTTACTAACCGAGTACATTTCTGCAGATAGCACTAGTCTTGCACAGACTGTTGCAAGCTTCCTGGATTGCAAAATCACCTCTTTGCATAGATTTCTCCTGCAAATGGGGTGATTTGCATACCAGGGCTTAGTCCGTGCAGGATTAGTGCAAGACCGCTCGTGCACACCCCTGCAGGCTGTTCCTGGATCGCACGGCAGACATATTGCCTGCTTGAGCTCCTGCACAGATCTTGCACTCCGTGCAAGCTTTTGAGAATCCGGGGGTTAGTTTTTACTTCCTTACCCTTACACTCTCTTATTGGTCTATAAACTTCTGATGTCTAGTCCACTAGGATGTAGCTTTCCTTTAATCCATACATCCCTGACTGTGTTTACCTGCTCTACTTTTCTACTACACTAACTACCACTGTTTGTCTGAGCTCATTTACCCTACTGACAGCTGATTCTTCTATCTTGTACTATACTTAAGAGTTTTTGTTTGTATTTATAGCTACTTCTGTATTTACATTTATGATTGTATTCAAAGCTTCGTATACTCTTTAAGTATTATTTGTATCTTCAGTGTGTTGTGTTTGTGGAGCTTTTTTCACCGGGGCATCCTCTGAAAAAGGGGTCATGTTCAGTTGGACATACCCAGTCCACAAATGTCAAAATAAATATATAAATTAATAAATGAAAGCTTTACCAATAGAATGAGACAACTGAAGGTTGAGAGAGTTGCATTTAAAGTAAGGGTTGATGACACAGGGGATGAGGTATGGAGGTTAGAAAAAATGTTGGAATAGTTTAGAATATTTTTATTGGATGTTGTAGAGAAAACAGGAAGGGATGGAAGAATATGTTGACTGAGATAGGGAATGGTGGGAGAATAAGAAGCTACTGAAATTAAGAGAAGAAGATAGAAGAAGAAAAGGAGAGTTTAGATTTGGAAATTATAGAGGAGGTATTGAGGGACTGCGGTGGTGGTGCTGCGGTAGCGTTGTCGCCTCACAGTAAGACGTCCTGTTCGATTCTCAGCTAAAGTGTCTTCTGTGTGGGAGACATGCATGAATGGGCGTACCTTCGTTGAAGGTTGTGCATCTGAGCTGGAAACTTGGCGCGTAAAAATCTACTGCCAATCATTAGCGGAGCGGAGTTCTGCTGTGGCGACCCCTAACCGGGAAAAGCCGAAAGACACAACAAGCGGAGGAATTGGGGGTGATATAGAGTAAGATGGCAAGGGCAAAATCATCAGGAGTAGATGGCATCCTTATATAGGTCTGGGGATAGTGAAACAACTGGTCATATAGCCATGTAGGGAAATTGCTTAGGGGAACTAGCCTCAGAATCATGGAGAGAGGCATTTATTACAGTTATTTTTAAAGAAAGGAAAGATGCTGTCTTGCTGTCCTCCTACAAGCTTGTATCAGTGTTTAATAATGATTATAAGTTTTGTATGACTGTAATTGCCAATAGTCTGGCTCACATTATGCCAAGAATTATTCATGGATGACAGTGTTGATCTTGGGGGGAGGCAGATGACACCTAAAAATGTAATAAGAGCAGCAATGTTGTTGCAGGTTGCAGAGATGACAGAAAATGAGTTAGTTATTCTGTCACTGGATGCAGAGAAGGTGTTTAATGAAATGAGATAAGGATAAATGTTTGAGCTGATTGAGAGGTGAGGAGATGGTGATTTCCAGAGATATTGATTGAGGTGGTGAGGAAAGTATATATGGAATCTAAGGCAAAGGTTATAGTTAGAGTGAGACTATTTGAAGACATTAGCTTGAAGAGAGGTTCAAGGCAAGAGTGCCCTCTGTCCCCTTCACTATTTGATCTGTATTTGGAGACATTGGCTATCTGACTGAGAAGGACAGCTGTGAAAGAATATACCTGGAAGAGAGAACAAAGAAAAGTCAGTATCCCTGCAGATGATAACTTTATTACACTGGTGAACACGGGAGAGAATCTGCCAGTATTATGGGATATATTAGAGAAGTCTGCAAGGAGGATGAGGTATGGGGTTAATAATAAGAAGACACAAATTTTATCAGAAAAACCTCAAAAGAGGTTAGAAGATGGAAGAACAGGATAGGCAGTTAAAGAAGAGAGCAGAGCTCAAGTACTTAGGGTTACTCAGTAAAACATGGTTGAAAACAAAAGAGTTATTGGCTAAGTAGCAGGCTTAGATCTAGACCAGAGGGTGTTGATTCTAGAATTATATGTGCTCCCCTCAATTTTTAAATCTGGGTCAAGTATTTTGGAAGCTGTCACAGGGAAAATGTTTGAAAAAAATAAAACAGAGAATGGCACAGTTTTTTGGAAAATGCAAAACCTTGGGTAGTATGGGCAGTAACAACCATGACTAAATCATTGGGAGGATTGGTGGGTCCTGATATAAGGGCTTACCTGTTGTCAACTCAGCTGCTATTGAGTTTAGGTGTTTACAAGTTGACTGTGAAGTAGAAAGGAAGACAATGACCTGGTCAATGCAAGAGGAACTGGAAAGGGGAATAGATATATAGGTATTGTTGTTGGAAACAGAAAAGGAATTGATGGGGAATGTTTTTTTAAAGGAAGTTAGGAAGATAATAGTGAAGATGTAAAGGAATAAGGAAATAAGCAGCTGGAGCAGGGAGATTTTTGTGATGGGGGAATGAAGCAGGACAGGCAGCTACAAAATATGCTTTACAAATTGTGTATGGACCATACAGGAGTGAAATACAGGTCTCAGCTTTTGGTTGGAATGAGGGTGTTGACATGGGAGGTGGTAAGGAGAAAATATAATCTATAGGAGAGGGTGAGGTGGCTCTATAGCTGGATTATATAGAATGTTAGAGGATTTGAGGTGCTGAAATGAAGAAGATGAGGCAGGTACCTGATATGGTGACAGCAGTGTTGGAAATAAGAGAAGTGAAGGGGACATTAAAGGCAATAATATCAAGAGCTTATAAATTATTAGTAAATCAAAAGCAAAGGATTATAGATACGATAAATGCACCATAGGAAAGGGACTTGGAAATTTAGATTGAGAGACAAGAGTGGCTAGTTTTGCATGATTTTTCTAAATATGCAACAACAATTATATGTTTTCACATATTTGAGTTAGAATGTTTATTATGGATATTTTTATATGCCAAGGTGGCTTGAAAGAATGTTTGGAGAGGGCAGAGAGGGGAATGTCAGAGGTGTAAAGAAGGGTAGAGAGGAACATGGGTATATTTTTGGGGCAAATGTGAATGATTGGGATGCTATTGTGTGTTGCAAGAGTTGATAGATGAAGTGGTGCAAAATCATGTAGAGTTGACAAAGAGAAGGCATTTGCTAAGGTACATATGGAAGATAAATAAAGAAAAACAAAGGGTGATATTATTACTGGCAAAGAAGGCTATAACAAAAGAACCCCATAATCTAAAGGAAGTGCAAAGGTTTATGACATCTTTAGTAAATAGGGAGGAAGAAATATGACCTAGAAATAAACTGAGGATTATATTAGAAATGCCAAAGATGGAGGGAAATTGTAGAAAAGGGGAGATTCTGAAGGGAAAGATGTAGAAGTAAATATTAAAGGAAGTGTAGGAGGATAATATAAGAAAGGAAATTATATTGAGAGAGTGGATGGAGCCTACTTTGCTGATTATGTGACATAGGAGTAACATGATGCGGGATTAGAGATAAGGAGGAGGTTAAGATTCGGGTTTTGAACTGACACATTGTAGTAAGATGGGGAGGAATCAGTGGCTGGTGAATTTGACCATCTACCAGGAAGGAAGGAAGGATAAAAATGTATGTAAATTTGGGGTGATGGAGGATGTGAAAGAAAAGAGTGCATAACAAGGGGGTAATGAGTGGGAAGAGTGAAACATTACTGTAATAATGAGGGCATGTGTAAATATTAGGGCATGTTTCTAGTGCTGATTGTAAACAGAAATAAGACTTCATAATTTCAGAATGTCATGCTGAAGTATGAAGATTTTTTTATTTCTTTTTTTATGATGAAAATAAATATATGGATGACTCCGAAGTGTAAAGTCTTACTAAACATCTGAGCTGAGCATTTGTCCACCTACACTGGCACTTTTCATGTGTCTTATTTGCCAGTTAGAAATAAATGATATACTTCCCTTTCTAGGCATAGACTGCAGTGGTGGTACTGCGGTAGTGTTGCCTCACAGTAAGACGATGTCCTGTTCGATTCTCAGCTAGAGCGGCTTCTGTATGGAGACATGGGTGAATGGGCGTACCTTCGTTGAAGGTTGTGCGTCAGGGCCAGCAACTCAGCACATAAAAAAATCTACTGCCAATCATTACAGACCGGAGTTCAGCTATGGCGACCTCTAACCGGGAAAAGCCGAAAGACACAACAACAACTTCCCTTTCCAGGCATAAGTGGATATTTAAGCACTTAATTCTAACATCAGTAACTTAATAATTCTTCATGGAGAACTGTTGCCAGTCTGAATGTTTGAGTAATTGCAAAACTTATGTTAGTCCAATACAATGTATTACATCCCATCTGTGTTCTGGCTTTGTGCTTTCTGTTTTTTCTTAAGTTTTCTTATTTTTTTTCTACCATCAGACATTGAGATATTTTCAGTACATTTGCACTTCCCTAAAGTGAAAGTATCTTAACAATAATTCTTTGTGAAGGGCTATTTGGAGCACAGGTATAGAATTTGTGGCAGAGTCACTCTGAATGTTTGAAACACAGGCATAGAATTTGAGATGAAACACATGTATAGAATTTGGGACAGTCACTCCTTGGCTGATCACAAATGTACTTGATTTTTTTTTTAAAACTTAACATTCTAGCTCATAAACTGTGAAGTCTGCTTTAATAGTTAAAAAATATTTTCTAGTTATTTGTCATAGTCCATAGAATAAGAGATGAACTACATAAAGAGATTCTGATAATTTGCATCTCTTACCAACTCAATGAAACTCATATGAACAATTCAAACAAAAGGTCTATTGCCTATACAAAAAATTTTGACACCATGTCAAACCCTGAGCTGTTGGACATGCTCCACTTAAAGAAATCCCAATCCCTCAGAGCCACACACTTCAAGGATCTAAACCTTGTCATCACAATGAACAAAACATGCTGGAGGGATAGGTTCCTGACCCAGAGACTCCCCATACTCTGGAATAGACTGCCCATACATGTCAAGCAGAGTGCCTCATTGGCCCTCTTCAAAAGGAACCTTGATGATTGGATGGGAGATAGGAAATTCACCCCGGGGATCAATGCAGTCACCCTGCTAGGCAGGGGTCCAGAGAAGTAAATATTGTGGGAAGAAATATCCAGGGAATTGTTATGGCTAGGCTTGCATAGGCCCTAGGGCAGATAGCCTAGTACCAACCTATGAACCTATGAACTAATGGGCACCCCATTATTTAAACAAAATATCCTGTATAAACATTTATTCATCTTTATTTTTATTTGTTTCCAAATGCATGTTCTCAACATTTATATGACAATCTGAAAAATGTTAGTATCTTAGAATATTTATCATATATTTTTATATTAATCAAATTAAGTAAATTTTGAATGTCATACAAAACAACAGGGGGAAATTCAATAAAGCCTACATGATTTTTTTTTTCATGTCATACAAAATAACGGGGAATTCAATAAAGCCTACATGATTTTTTTTTCATGTAGGCATCACACCGCAATGCTTACATGGGTGCAAACATTTTTAGATTCAGTAAGCCCTGCTTAGGGACATGCACACACTCGCAAACATGGAAACTTGTGTGGTATGCAAATCGCCTCATATTTGAATCTCATGCAAATGAGGCAGGCAGAGTGATCCAACATGCAGAAAGGCAACTGCTCAGACCCTGTGTCAGTGTCCATATTGTACGCAAAAAACTTCCGTGTACAGAAGTCTAGACATTCAAAAGGAAGTGTAAAAGTACAGAAATTTGGACATAAATCCCTGAAAATGTAAGACCACATACACATATGAGCAAAACTATTAGTCTGTATGTCAGAAAAATTAAAGGGAATAAGTTAAATTAATATATTTTTTAATAATCTTGGCATGTGTGAGCTACAAGCAACAGTGTGCAAACAGGCTTAATAGAAAAAAAAACATGGAAAAAAAGAAGTTTATAGTATGTAGTATGTAACAGAAATGGATAATAGGAGCTTCCAGGGCTCCCTGTAATGGTGCAGGCTGCTGTTGCTAAGGTAATACTGCTGTTGCTAAGGTGATAGGGCTATGAAGTGTGTAGTTTCTAGGCTGTCAGCATGGATAAGTATGCAAATGAGGTGGGGTTACTGAATAGCAGAAAGGAGTAATCATGTCCACGTATCCCCTTCGTGTAGGGTCTTACACCATGTTGATGTTTACACAGGATGTGGCTGACATTGGGGGGGGAGGTGTCCTCTCATTTCTAAGCTCTTTTAGTTTTAGCTGTGCATGTTTGCATGGCATGCTGCCTGGCTGAGCATGTTCTCAAAACCGGATGTATTCATTTAGACATTTTGACCTTTGTATAAGCTATGCTGTGAGCCACTGTGAGCAGCATTGTGTACTGAAATAGGGCCATTAACTGATGTTAATTATACTGTAGGCAGGTGAAATGCAACATAGTTAGTCAATCACACATTCTGCACCTACAGCAGGGCCATATAAAGTATGCGTACACCCAATATTCTGATTTTCCTCCAATACTCTGGGCCATTGGAGTACAGACTTGGAAATTTTAACTGAGATAATGCTAGGGGCTGCTGCAGGTCTGCTACATCTGTATGTGCTAGATGCTGAAATCAATGCTGCTGGTGCTGCTGACAACATGCCTAGGAAGAGAAGGAGAAGAGTGTTCAGGCCCAGGGTAGCCTTCCAGGAGCTACATGAGCTGGAGATTGCACAGCACTACAGGCTGGGCAGGGACATACTACAGCAACTCACTGAGCTCTGCCACCCTCAACTCGGACACAGAGCCAACAGAGGGGAACCCATCCCAGTGGAAACAAAGGTATGTGTAGTCCTTAGGATACTAGCTACAGGTACTTTCTAAAGACCAACTGGGGACATGATGGGGGTCTCACAGCCATCTGCATCCAGGACACTCCACCAGTGTCTGGATGCCATGCTACCACATGCCAGTGAACACATATCTTTTCCCCTCACCCCTGAGGCGAGGGCCAGCAATATGCAACACTTCATGTAGCACACTACCCTGAAGTACTGGGTGCCATATATTGCACTCATGTATGCAACAAGGCACCACCCAGTGAAGAGGGTAGAATCTATGTTAACAAGAAGGGGTACCACTCCAACAACTCCCAGTCTGTGTGCAATGCCCAAGGGATTATCCTGAATGTGTGTGTTGGCAGCCCCAGCAGTTATTATGACTGCCATATCTGGTATGCATCACAGCTGGACCAGATGCTTGCTAGGGGTACATTCTACATGGCCATTTACCTGGGGATGCTGGCTACGCCCAGGAGCCATGGATGATGACATCCATCAGAAATGCACACACACCCATGGAAGATTGCCATAATGAGGCACATGCCAAACTAGGAACATCATGGAGAGTGTGTTTGGGCTTCTGAAGTCATGGTTCCAGTGCCTCACTATATCTGGTGGAGCCCTTCAATGTTCTCCAGCCACATGTGCACATATATTCACAGTATGTGCTATGCTACACAATATGATCCTGCAGAAACAGTTGCAGCAGTTGCAGCAAAGGGAAGGGATATACAACCCCTCACCAGTGCCTAGATCACCACAGCCACAGTCACAGTCACAGGAAGACTCAGAGGAGGAACCCCTTGCTGATGTCCCTGCAGGCAGATGTAGGTATGCTCAGTATGCCCTGGCTTTGACTAACAGACAACACATAGAACATTCACTAACAACCTAGGGAGCTAGGGACTGACACCTTACTCCTGTTCACATACATATATCAAACTTGATGCCAGGCAACCCACGCAATCAGCACCTATCCATGTATTGGCTGTGTACTGCTTGCATCAGACAGAGTCAGGCCTGAACTATAGTTCTGTCAACTGCTGCATTTGCAAGGTAAGTCTCTACCCTACACAGTAGTTGTAAGGATTAGTATGATATGCTATGGTACGTATGGCTCTGCTACATTTATGCAAGTAAATATAGTGGGCTATTTGGACAAAAGTAACATCCACAAAGGACTTCAGATACCAAGTCCACTATCATGTGTCCTTTAATAGTCACTAGGCTTCCTGCATGGTATATTCACTACATCAGTCAAGGGAGATATTAAACAGAGGTGTTACATGATATCTGGACTACTGTGCATCCCAGCAGAACATGAAATCTTATTCCCCGACCCCCAACACAGCAGTGTTCTCATATAACTGCTGTAACAGTAACTCATCAGTGGTATATCAGCAGTACAGGCAATCTCAGGGCATTAACATAGAAATTGATCACACATTATATGTCTCACATAACCCAGGAATAACAACGTACATATTGATGCTGTTGATTGTGTAATGCATGACTACTTTCTGTGTGGCAGCTTGTGTGGCTCAGTAGACTAGGGAAGTTAGCATGGGTGATGGCATTGATGGTTCTAATGTGGAAGTATACATATCTTTTGGATGTGAGGTAGTAATATGTTGGATTTTTGACAGTCAGTCTGTGTGTGGCTAACCTCTGTCACATATAAATTAAAGCAGACAGCTGAAGAATGCCATGGACAATTTCAGTGAAGTGCAGTACTGTAGACACAGAGACAGATGTCATTGTCTGTAACACACAAAATCCTGGACTAGAGTACAAGTAGGTGTGACCTGGAGTCAGTTTATAACTACTGACAATCCGAATGGGCATGTTCATACACTTAGTTATACAGAGCATAATTCTGTCGGGCCTTGCCCAAAATTGACCTGTTATGT
>NC_056726.1:1806805647-1806845647 GCF_019279795.1 Protopterus annectens | reverse complement strand
AATGTCACATATCAGGTTAATCTCCTTACAGTGAGTAATTCATGTACCATGCCACTTACAGATATGCATCATTTCCAGTCAGGCAGGATCAGACATTGTCCAGTATGTAAGGCAGAAATAACCTCTGAGTAGTCTATATGCCACAGGCTACAATGACCACTGATGTCAGATTAAGCCCATTGGACAAATACTGAAGAAGTGAAGTTCCATTGTGAGGGACCATTATGTTGTGTGTAATTGCCAGTAGTGCTTGGAAAGGTACAGTATCAAATGGCCATTGCACTCATATATTTTCATGCTGAGGGAAGAGTCCATGGAGGTTATGAGTATGTCAGTTTTGGGTGACTGTGCCCCCAGTTATAACATATGATTCCTGTCTTACCACGGAGGGGACATGGTGATCTCAATTATATTAGGTGTAAACCTGTGTGGCCAAGGCCTGTGTGACCAGGTCTATTACCCCTGAGTATGTACATCACATGCTGCAACTGATATGCTACTTACCAGGAACATAGGTGTTAGCGATGGAAATTATACTACATGTATATTTGCATGGAGTTTATGCCTAGTAGTATGTCACCAGGCATTTGTTCATCAATACCCTCTTGCAGGATATTGACATAACTCACAAAGTCTATGGCTGCTCCCAGTTTGCAGGCATCAGCCGACATTGTCAGCCACAGTCAGTATCCGCTTGCATTGTGGTGAAATGGATCTCAAGCAGTACAGGACCCAGGACTGAGCCCTGTTGAGCACTGCTGCTTACAGATCAGCTATTGCAGATGGATTTCCCTATTTTGAGTATGTGTGCCATCAATGAGCCAGTTAATGAACCCTATAATGATATTACCATGGATGCCTATGTGGATACTGATGCCTAAGTGGGGATAGAGTCACATGGCTTAGCTACATACAGGGGGTAGTATGCCCTGATGTCTCCTCACCCCTGGGTCATTGGTGACTGCCTCAGACATGTCCACCATGTTTTAACAACTATGATCTCCCTGTCAGGCATCCAAACTGTGTACAGTCAACTGTTTGTAGATCACATATATGTTTGCTAATCAGCTCCATGATGATTTGCCTTTCTTAATTTCTCCAAGTTTTTTGGGTTTCTAATACCATGATGGGAATGGACCCCATTCCTAAGTCAAAGTATAAAGTTCATGAAATTAGTATTGTTTCACTCTTTGATGTCAGCCAAAAATGCTCTTCATAGCACCCACAATGTGCCCAGTAATGACTCCTTCTGCAGTTTGTATGGTGTTACATAAATTGGTAACATATCTAAATATGATTGTAAATTGCTTTTTATAAGACTGCTGCTCCTGCTACTATTGGAACTGTCTGGGTATCTTTCTTCCACATGGCTCTAGTTTCTGCCTGCAGATCCAGGTATTTTATGACTTTGTGTCTCTCTGTATGCAAGACACTGTAGTCACTGGGTGTGGCAATTTCAATGATCAATGCTACTTTTGTCTTCTTTTCTTGGACCACTATATCCGATTTTCTAGCATCTATCTTTTGAACTGTTGGTATTGGGTGATCCCATGAGATAAAATCTTCAGCATTTTCTATGATTCTTTGTAGCTCATATTTCCAGTGTTTTTCAGCCACTTTGATACCATAATGTTTGCACAATCTCCAGTGTAACAGTCTTGCCACATTATTATGCCTTTCAGTATACAGTTCCTCTGCCATTAGTGTGTTGCAACCAGCAACAATGTGTGTGACTGTTTCCAGTTCGGTTTTACAAAACCTACATATGTCTGTTTCTCCCACATGTTCCATGGACTTTGTAAACCAGCGTGTACGTAGCCCACTATTTTGGGCTGCCAATGTTAACCTTTAATTTCTTGGTTTAAATTGGCCTCTCCTTAACCATTCCTGCATTCGTTCTTGATCAACATCAGGCTCTTCTAGAAGTTTTCTATACTTGCAACTATATTTATGTTTTTTCCACATTATTTGCCTTCTCATCTGGTTCTTCACCTTATATTCTTTCTTTTGTTTTTTGGCACATTCAGTTGCTGCCTGGTTTTAATCCATTTCTGGTTTGATTTCTATTCCTGCTTGACATCGATATACTTCTGCTAAATTAAGCAGAGACATCATCTTAGATTTGTTCTCCTCATGTTTCAAAACTTTCAATACATTTGGATCTTGTGAGGTCAGCAAATGTGTGTGGCGTCCCAAGATTGCAGATCTATGCATGTAATCAATTTCAAGGAGGCACATCCCTCCTTCGGGACAGGGAATATATAATCTTGGTATACACTGATTTTTATAAATCATTTGGTAAGCATGAAGCACCCTTCTTGTTTTAATATCCAGCCTATCCATCACTTTTTGGGGCTAGTCAATCACTCCAAAACTATAAGTTAGGACAGGAAGAGCAAATTGATTTATAGCTTGGATCTTGTTCCGAGATGTCAATGCTGTTTTTAGGATTAATTTAAGTCTTCTAAAGTACTCCTTACTGAGTTTTATTCACATTTGTTCATGTTTTATTGCTGATCTTTCATCAATTTCCAAGTATTTATACACTCCTTCTTGCTCAAGTTCTTTTATATCACATTCTTGTCCCAAACTGATGTTTTCTTGGTGCTGCAGTTTTCCTTTTTCAAAGGTTGCTTTTGCACATTTATCAAGACCAAATGACATTCCAATATCATCTGAAAAAAGTTTTGACAACCTGTGCTTTCAGTTCCTCATCTGATGAGCTATACAGTTTTAAATCATCAACAAAGACAAGATGAGAAGTCATTAGATGTTGTTGTTTTCTAGGAGCCAAATTGTAGCCATTGCCTAAGCTGTTAAGTAAACAGCTTAATGGATTAATAGCAAGGCAGAATAACAACGGTGACAAAGAGTTGCCCTGGAATATCACCTTTGAATTTTTATCCCTGGGATAATAATCTGTCCTTTAGCATGGCTTAATTGCAAAGTGGTCTGCCACTGTTTCATGGTTACTGTAATGTAGTCAATCAGTGTAGGGTGTATCTTATACATTTTAAGCACTCTTTTATCCATGAATGTGGGTACTATCAAATGCTTTTTACAGTCAAACCATGCCATACTTAGATTCTTCCCCTTCTCTATAACTTTGTTTAATAACAAATGGTCCTTTGTTCCATATGACTTTCTTTTATTGCCCTTTTGTTCTACTGCCATAATTGAGTTTTCTTCTAAATGACTATAAACTCTGTCTGTGTCAATTCCCGTGTATAGTTTACACGGCGTTGGAAGACAAGTTATTGGTCTATAATTTTTAGGGTAGCTTGCAGGTTCACTCTTAAGTATGAGCATTGTTTTTTCCTGTTGTTAACCAGTGCAGTGTGTGTTCAGGGTGCGCACATAAATAGTTCTTACTCATGGCTAAATCCTCATGCAAAGAAGTTAATACTTTAAGCCAAAAGTTAGGTACTGTATCTGGGCCTGGGGCTTTCCAGCTAGAGGCTTTTCTCAACTTTGCTTCAATCTCTCTGATTGCTGTTTCATCCCATTTCATATCCTGTACCTTTAAACTTATTATTCTTTCTTTTACTTCTTCTATCCATTTAGCATTTTTGTTATGTTCCACAGGATCGTCATAGATATTTCTCCAAAATGTATCTACTTCCTATTTTTTGGCAGTCTTTCAATTCTTTTTACCTTATTTCCCAATTCTCTATAAAACTTTTTTGGGTCATCAATAAATTGCTTATTTTGTGCTTTTCTCTTATATTTATCTTTGTATCTTTTAAGTTTTTCCGCCTGTTTTGAAAATTTTAGTTTGTTATCTCCAATAGTGCATAATAGATCCTTGGTCTGTTCTAATACTGTGCATTGCTTTTATCACATCTATCTTTCTTAGTATTTTTGTTGCTCTATTCCCACTTCTATAATCTTCTAACAATGACACATTTTGTCTTAGCTGCTTTATAGTTTTCTCTATTCGATATTTCCATGATGGTATTCACTTTCACCCCCTCTTTTCCCTCGCTACCCTGTGTTCCTGTGGTAGAACTTTATCAGTTATTAATTTAGCAGCACAGTAATATATTCTGTTTAATTTTGAATATCACATGGATCTCTATGGACAATCCTAATTACTGTGTTCATTTGTTTTATCAAGCTTCTGACTTTTGAGGTTTTATTAACCTTCTGCAGTCTATTTCTCTCATTGTCTTGATATATCTGTCTTTGTTTATTAAATCAAGCAACTCTTTCCTTAACTCATTTTCTTCCATACTGAGGGCACATCCCTTGTTTTCCCTTTCCTGCATGCATTATATAGAAAGTTCTATACATCTTCCTGTGGCACATTCTCTTCAATTTCATTCGGTGTCATCTGTTGTTCTGTCATATGGGAATTCACTGGCCTATCACTCCTCAATATTGACTGCATCAGAGTTTCCACAGTTTCCTGTTCCTTTCCTTGCTGTCTAGCTTCAAGTGAACATTTATACTGGTTTCCTGTGGAAAGCTCCAAAATATCTTGATATGGCACCCGATCAATTACATCCTGTTCCACTCATTTCCCCTTAATTTGGATATCCATTGCTCTATCCTGTTGTAGTGCTTTCTGTATTTGATTTACTACACTGAATCCTTCTCTTTGCAGCTGTTCCATAACCTCAATTTCTATTTCTTTGACTTCTCCATTACTAATCTCTTTTTCTACTTTTCCTCTTAGTCTTCTTATTTTTTGCATTGTAAAGTTTTCCATATCCGGATTCTTTTCCCTATATTTTTCTTCAAATATCTTTGGTGCTGCTCTTTTTTGTATTGGTTAATTTTGTTTTCTCCTTTGCATAAATATTACACCATATTAAATCTCTTTTCCTTTCCCCTGTCCATATTTCTTCTTCACATGTCTCCTGATCTTCTTGCTTTTCCTTATTCTGGGGACTCACTCCATCATGCTGTGATGTAGTCTGTTTTAGACCTTCTACATTAAATCCTTCACTTTGCAGGCACTCCATAACTTCAACTTCTATTTCTTTAACTTCTGCTTTACCAGTCGTCTTTTTTACATTACATCTTTGTGGTATTAATCTTTTTATTGTGAAATTTTCCATATCTGGATGCCTTTGCCTTTATTTCTCTTTGAATATCTTTGAGACTGCCTTCTCTATATTAGTTAACTTGGCTTTCTCTTTTGCATAAATATTGCACCATATTGAATCTCTCTTTCTTTCCAATGTCATATTTCTTTTTTATATTTTTCAAATATCTCCAGGTTTTGTTTTTTTATATTTTTCTCACTTCCTCGGGTGCTTCTTTTTCCAAACAGATCAACATTTCTTGATCTATATTCTGTTTTTCAAACGTCTGTTGTATTAATGAATGCAAATTTTTATTTGAACCTTCTGACAGTTTTTCCTGCGGAAGTATTTTTCTTTCCTCAAATTTCTCTCTTAATCATTTTGCATATCTTTTGTCAGGAAATTCTGGGATTTTTAAATAATAGTAACAATACATAATTTCTTTCTTATCCTCAATAGTCCACTGTATCGCCTTTATGGCTCCACTTTGGCCAATCAATTTTTGTCATTTTTGTGGACTGCTACTTCCTTCTACAACAGGGAGACCATCCTCCCCCTGAGCCTGGCTTGGTCCCATTGTAGGAATGTTTCCATATTTTGAGGATTCTACACTCATTTTTTTCAGTCCTGGTACCAGAGCACCTACCAGGATTGGGCACTTTTTTATCCTGGGTCTTGTGCATACCTTTCAAGTGTACCTCATTATGAGGAACATACCTCATTTGGGGTCTTAAAAAGTTCATGTTCCTCAAAGTTCCTGGAAGTTCCACATTGAAAGACTTTGTCACACATTCAGTGTTAGGAAAGTGAAATCCGTGGTAAATAGAAATGAATCATATTAATTCATTAAAAGATCTTTATAAGTAAAACCAGCATATTTTAGCCATCCTATGGCCTTACTAGTTGAAACTGTTAGTAAGCCATTAGTATGTGTTACACATTATGAGGGCTAGTGTTCCTCATTTTGGAGATGGAAGATTGAGAGCTATGGTCTTGTGCACCCAACTATCTTTTTTATTTTTAATTTACTTCTGTCCATGATATATGCTATATAAATACAGTCTATAGATCAGTGTTGCCTTGTGTGAGATTTTGTGAAAACCAGGGTCCACTTCATGAAGGTGCTCACCAAGACTTGAGGATGAATTCAGTTTCAGCACTACTACTCTCCTTTGCTTACTGACTTTTCATCTCTCCATCAGGACCCCATGGACATACAGATATGGCTACTCAGGCAAATAGATCTATAGTCCCGGTGGTTAGTGATAGCACCACCTCTATGCAGGGGGATAACTGTTGCCATTATCCAGTCAGCTGGGATGCAGCCAGTGGTTACAGTATGACTGGATGGAGTTCCCAATGGTGTTGGTAGTTCTTGGTGGATCCCATGTAGGATGCAGCTTGGGATGTTAGCATGTCCAGTAGATGCTGTGTATACTCCATACAGAGGACACTTATGACCTGCTCTGTAGATATGGAAGGTATGGGACAGACTGAAGCAATGTCATGTAGTACATGTGGTGGGGACAGGGGACTAAAGTTGATGCAGAACCTGTGGGACAACAGGTTAGTTATGAGTACAGAACCAGTATATATGTTATCATTATGTATGAGTTCACTGAAAATCTGGGCCTGTCCTCTGAGGTTACACATGTAAGTACACTGTGCTTTGTAGTTCTGCTTTGTGAGGGAGGCTGATTTTGTCACATACTGTTTTTACACAACGTCACACAAACACTATGCAATTGTTTTAGCTGAGGAGGTTGTGCCTCCATTTTAGGTGGCACACTCACCCCAACTGTCACATAGCAATGTCCATATCTTATTGTACAACCTCCTAATGGTGTTGTCCAACATGTAGGTTTGCTGTGGCATGAGGAGCTTGTGTACCTTCTGTCAGGTACAGCCTAATCTATGCAGTTGTACTGCTGCTGACATAATGCTTGGGTGTTGAGCTTTGCATAGTTGCCCCTGCCATATGAGGGGGGAGATGCAGTCATGCTATGCAAACCATCCCATGAGAGTAATATATTGCTTTGTTGAAGTTTATATCTGTATTGTCTGCAAGGTGGGTTAAGTCTAATAGTTTTAATGAGACTGATCTGTGTTAAGATCTCACCAGGGAGGACCTTACAGTGGTGGGCTGCAGTGGTCACCCATATTGGGATATACATGAAGCACTACTTTGCTTTCCCTTGTGGGGATGTCATGCCACTGGTACAGGGCATTGTAGTTAAGGATGTGGAGTATCCTTTGGGCAAGTGAGCTTCAACACAACTAACCATCACTGATTACTTAATGTCACCCCGCACCATAGTGTACTAATATATCTTGATAGACACACATATATGCAAATAAGCACATGTGTCTAGTTTCATGGAGCTGTTCCTGTAGCTGTCAATGGCTTGATTGCATGCCCTCTCAGCAGTGTATAGCACCTGCAGTCTCTCCGGAAAAGCAGAGTATTTCACTAAATCTGGATGTGCAACTATCCTTAATGAATATGTATACACCACCTGCATTACCTTGCACGCTGTTAGTTTGAGGTCTGAACATGTGGAAGGATGTATAGTTCGGTATGGCTGTGGTGCTGTCCATAGTCATGAACCAGGTGTCTTTGATTGCACAAATGTTTGCATATTCCAGGGTGGGGACACCTTCCACAGACTGGTGTTTAGTATTGCCATTCCCAGTGTGTTGCAACATAACCGTGATGTTGTATAAAGATGGTGCTCTCATTGGAAATTTTACCCTCTAGATAGTGCCTATAAGATCCACTGTGGGGGTGTCAGCAGCCTTGGGCAGTACTCAAAATCCCATGGGTGATAAATGAAGACCATCTCTGGCAAAGCATTGATGTCTGTTGAGCAAGTCACACAGGCAGACATGTTGTGGATCTCTTACAATGACACCACAAACTAAGGCAATTATTGAAGTCACTCATGTTCTGTGTGTACTGAGCCATCATCCTAGGTGAGGGTCAAATGCATCTGAAAGCTATGGGCATACTCATGAGAGACACAAAGCGTATATGCTCAGTCATGTGTCTGCATACAGACCTGTGACATATGTCTCTAGTCATACACACCTGCAGAAAATATGATGTCATCATTATGTCACCTGATATTCCTTGAGTTGCAGCAATGTGTGGTATGGCGTATTGTGTCAACCCACACACAGCTAACTGTGATGTTTCACATATGTAGCCTGGTGACATGGACATCAATGTGTCTCAAGATGTACTCACCTATGAATAATAGGTTTGCTTTTGTGTTGTGCCTCACATGTGTGACCAGTGAGACAATGGTGCATGTACTAGTATGTGTACTGTGCTCTCCAGAGGTACATTTTCAGAGGTTTCTGCTGTTTGGGAATGTGTCAGGTAAGGAGTTGCACACATGCAGGTGTGTGTGTTGTGGGTGTGTGTGGCACATGAGGTGAGGTGTGCATGTTGGCAAAATGCTCATTGCCATATTTACTGACTGCTGTGTAAGACACCATGCAATCAAGGTTTGAAGTACAGTCACATTTCTCACACGTTGTGTTTGTGTGGCATAGGAGTAGAGAGGTAGTTACACTTTCCACATGTCATCATCTGTCATTAATAGTGCCATCAGTAATACAGTCATGCTTGTGTGTATGTCACAGCATGCCATCATTAGGCAGTGTCATGACGTCATGATAGATGGTGAAATGTAACATGTCACCTGTATGTAGGTCCTCTAACGTAACCCAACATCTGACAGTGTGCCATACAATGTTTTGCCGGCCATGTGTAATTTGGATTGACCATAATCCTGTCATTAGGCATGGTCGCAATACCATACCTACAAATGTGACACTGTGCATGTCCTGCAAATTTAGGGTCATGCTGCCACACACTTGGGGTTGACAGCCTGAAACACAGCGTTTGTAGGCACACCTTGCAGTGAAGATGTGGATGGTCGTGCATGCACAGAGGACTTGTTCAACTTTCCTGATATTACATTGCCCTTGCAAGCATTCAATGCTTGTCAAGTAACCACACAGCAAACTGGTTGTTGTGTGGAGTAGTGTCCAACTGCAGAATACCAGTATAAAATCTCCCACCTTACCTTCACAGGGTATACATATTATGCTTCCCTCCATTGTTTGTCTGTGCTCTGTACAGACACATTAGATGACTCTTTTCTTGAAACATGATGGAAGTAACTGCAATACGTAGTTGCACAGAGGACAACTAGCATGCAGTGGCAAGCAGTCTCCCCAGATCTCTAAGTCATCTGATATGTAAAGCCATGAAAGGCATTAGCATGGATACGATTAGTAACAATGCCATACACCTACTGACACTGGACCAAACAGTTTGATTTGCTCAAGGGCAGATCATGCCTACCTACCCTAATCGGTGGACTTTATTGAGTTTTACAGTATGCAATGGATGATGGGAATATGACTCACTCCATCTACCATGGCCTGACAAGGTGTTTGACAATATTAGGCCAGCAGATTTTTGCTGGAAACTGCATAGGCTATTTACAGAGTGTTATGTCAGCTGCGGGATAGCCAAGTGTCTGATTGTCATAATATGGAAAGATAGCATTGGATAGCCCTACATTACAATGATGGCAGTGAACAGTGGACTTCCCTCAGACTTCATTAATAGAGATCCCCTTATAGCCATTCCCTTCTCTGCAGTCATGGCCACTGTCAGTGACCTCCAGCTGACTACATTAGCAGGTGATTGGCATATTAGGAGGTGTCACTGAATCCCACAAAGAGCCAACAGTTATCCAGGATGGCCTGAGACACACATGCAGTTGTTGTCAGAGCCACTGACAAATAATAAATGCCAAGGATGCACAGTATTATCCATTTGGAAGCCTTCCACCCTGGAAAATAAATAGAGTCCACACACACCGCACACAGATGAACCAATACCCATGGACTTATGGACACAAAGAGTAATGTAACCTTTGACTTTCACTGACTGGTAAGATGTGGAGGTGCATTCAATTTAGTACAACCTATACAGAAATGTATGGGATGTAAATCCCAAACTGTCATTGTTATACTGAATCTGGCTCTCATCACACCTATCATTGGGTGCAATGGCACCCTTGCTATGTCACTACACAGGCATATCTTACAACTGCAACAGCCACACAGGTTCCATGGTAAACCAGTACACATTGCAGATAACATATCCGATGCAGTCCATGTTAAGACCTTACATGTGTAACCTGTCTCCTACATGTTTTGGAAGGAATGTGTATGGCTGCCATACACGGAGGTGTCAGATCCCCATGTGTACCTCCTGCTTATTCAAGACAGAACTAACACATGTATTACCTGTTTTACACACCTGCACTCTCACTGTGGTATAAATAGTACATGCTGGAGAGACAGGTATGTAACACAGGCACCAAGCCCTATACATAACAGGCTCCCCATGCATGTGAAGCACAAGTCTGTTCTAATTCACATCATATGCAAGTTACACAACGGGAAGCAGAACAAGACAAACATAACTGGTGTAGAACAAATATCTGTAATGGACACAGGAAATCTGTAAATGGGCCATCTCCATTACCACAGCTTGTAGATGTGTTAAGTCCAGAAAGCTTGTTGACAATTATCAAGGGTATCAGACTGTATTATAGATGAGGGATGCATGAGTAGGCTGCATGGTGCCATTATCCTTGTTGGTCTGTTATACACATATGACCCTATGGAGCCATGCACCTATTCTTCTGTGCTGATGTTCCATCCTGTTTTGTAATGTCTGTGGGTTTATTGCCACTGTGTATTAGTAGGTGTCCCCTACAGACTCCTGGAACTGAACCATAAAACAGGTCTGTGACACACCTTTCATTGTATAAATATACAGCCATTACAACATCATACAACATAAGGTACACAAACTTATGTGGCTTGCCCATTACAAATATCAGTATACAGTATCTGTCAGTGACCAGTATAAGTGGCATGGCAAAACAACACTGCATTACACAATCACATAATAATTTATATAGTCACCCTGTGCATCAGACACATAGTTTCATTTCCCTGCACTGATGACGAGGATGTCAGGGATGTGGCACGGATATCATCACTTGCACAAGGTATTGTGTGGGGGTGTAGGAGGCCTAGGCTGACCCAATCAGTTGAAAGCATTTGTGTGAGTCAGGAAGGAAAGCAGGCAAAATGGACCATGGAAATGTGGCATGTGTGTCTTTAGGTGACCTGAATTTGACAGTGGTGTGTGAGTGTGTGCATGAACACAGTCAAGCTCACTGCTAGCCCTACATGTGTGTATGTTGGACACCTGGGAACCATACATGGTACAGCTGACAGTTCAACATCTACACCCCCCAAACACGGGAACTGGCTCTGCCAGGGGTTGCACTGGCATCTCCATAGCCAAGGTCAGAAGCGGTGCTAGTACCTGACGATAACACCTGTCTGCTGGGAACATATCTTCCACTGGAATGCCAAGGACCATGAGCCCATGGCCTGCCATGTCATGGTGTGAACAGCACACTCCTATCAGGAGCACTCTATGTACTGCCACTACAGGAGCGGGACTGAGCATGGCCACGTGGACTCACAGTAGATGTAGTTGCTGAGCAAAGTCCATGGGTTTAATGCTTGATTCCAATCAGGCATTCCATCACAGACAATGTGCATTCTAAGACAGATATTCTGGGATCTGTCTCAGACCACCTCCTTTCCACTGCATCAGTGAACCAATCCAAAGTATCAACAATATGGTGAAGGCAATCACGGCTATCAGACTGTGCTGCATCCATAACCCTGGGCATCCATCTAGAGTTCCTTTCAGAATGTGCCTGTGCCTCCATGATGGCCCACAACATATGTTGAGTAATCCATGATGAGACACCTGCAGCAGGAAGTGGAAGGACAGCAGGCCCACTATGAGTTCCCCTCCCAATCTGCCTGTGTGGAACCTCACCAGCTCTCTGGCTATAGCCAGTGTCTATACTCAGTGGAGCCATAGTTGCCACACTGTCCTGTTTAGTGTCCCCACCCTATGACTGTCCAATAACTGTGGCCATCGGAGATTGGGTATGTGTAGGCATACTGACTGTATGTGGTGATAATGAGGGCAGAAGAGGGATGTAAACCTCTGGGACAGATTCAGCCCCTGAAACCACCACCTGTGCTTCACTTTGGCCACTATCATGATCAGAGTCTCAAGAGACACTTACATCAGGTTGTGTAGGGGACAGACACCAACCCCCCTGGTCACCTGTGTTAAGAAAGGCAAAAGCAGTGCACTAATACCTGCACTATTATACTCTGCAGTACTATGTTGTAATATAGGAAAAGCTGTATATACTGCTGTCACGATTACAGACCTGTTTAACCCCAACCTCATATATTAGCACATGAGGGCATTACTTTTCCCACAGGCATCTGTAGTTACGTGTAAATAAAAGCTTTTTACACTGCAATCTCATCAGCAACAATAAGGTACACTATTGACATTTGTGAAGACTCTGCACATTTGACACATATGGCTATCTGTAATATCCTGACAATACTGTCACATTTATCAATGTTGCCATACCTACAAGGCATAGGTATGACTCTCAAGTGTGTGCAGTCAGAAAATATCTGTGCAGTTGGCAATCATGCTGGCAGTACAGCAATCCAGCTATCAGGCCTGGCATGACATTTTAGGAAATACATTACAGAAATCTACATCTGTAACAAAACAGTGTTGTGCTTACCAGAAGCAAGATCACAGCCTTGTCAAGTTCATGAGGGACCTGTGGAAAATTTAGGGTTAGGTAATGTAGTTGCACTAAAAGAGAGTAATATGTCCATATATCTTACATTTACAGTAGTTACTTTGTTAATTCGTATGTTGGTCACAATCTGAGCATGAGATTCAAACTGCAGTTAGACTCCCCACCCAAAGAACAAACACCTGACACCCATGTAAATGTATCTACACCCTGACAGACTGAATGCTAAAGTATTCCAATGCTGATCAAGCGAAGCCTACCTGGATACTCCTCTGCTGTGGAAATTGTTGTATCCCCATCCAAGATATATTGTGTGATGGATGCTTGGGAGCTGTTGTGTGTTCCTAGGTACACCAGGAATTCCTCTGTGGCTAAGAGTGGTTGTTCTGCTGCAGGCCCTCCACCGTTGACACCAAGATCCCTGGCCACATCTGCTGCTCTTTTGCATGCATCATTAATCGTATCCATGGCCACAATGTCAAAGCTGATCATATGCCCTGTTCTGGTGACCTATGGCATTCACATCATGGACAAGGTCAGCCCACAATGCTGTCCATTGTTCCCTGTTGTGCATCCCCCTGGACAGTAGAAGTTTGGTGTTGATGGAGGCCTTCCAGGATGATATAATTCTCAGCATCCATAAAAAGGGGCATGTCATCTGGGATACATGTTTCCTGAAAGACAACAAAATGGGAACACATGTCAGCATCACATACATGGAAGTACACTATGTAGAGATGCAGCAAAAACAGAATGGCTGGCATTATCCACTTTTCAATGACACCTGTCATATTCCACAGTGTGCAAACATATTAACAGTCTGGATATAACTCAGATACTAGCAATAGTCAGCTATTCCCATGTGTGTCATGGCAGATACTGCTGTATGATCACACAGCCAACACAGGAGTCCATTGTAGTGTGCCTGGTAGGGGCAATAACCCTGATAACATGTCATAACAACAGTGCCAAACAAATAGCAGTGTGGTATTACAACCACTATGCAGAGACAGCCCCAACCAGTGTGCCACATTGACAAAAAAACATTCCACCCTTGATGTACTGTACTTCCTCTGTATGTGTAACAAATCTGGAGATCAAGGACATGTCATCATTGCAGTTCTAAGAAAGGCTTAATGCTGTAATCATTATTCCCCCTATGTATATTCACACATATGCATCATTTTTTAAACAAAAAGGTTATATACCTGATAGAGTGCAATACTCCTTTGTTGATATGTGCATATATATATAAAGTGTTTAGCAACATGGTTACTGTCTGAAGAAAGTCTCATACAGACTGGTTCCTCTAGCCAGCTGTTTGCCTTTTTAACATGGATCTCATTACCAGGTGATTGGCTCTTAACCAATCTGTGGTTTTGAACTGCTAAATGCAGCCACACAGTTGCTTTGCAGTATAATCAGCCAATGTCATGCAACCACTGAACAAGATATATAAGGCCTTCTTGTAGATTAGAAGCCCTTTCTGATATATTGTTCTGGAAATTTCCGGGGTCAAGATACTATGTCATTGCAGAGGGTATGTCTGTAGCAGCTACTTTTAGCATACAGATGTGTGTGCTATAGGCTGCAGTTGATGCTGCAGGCAATATACATAGGCAGAGAATGTGAACACTTTGGAGGAAAAGAAGTTGTAAGAGTAACTATGGGAGCTGGGTCAGTCTTGTTGTAGAGGCAGGGCCATTGTAAGGGTACCTATTCCACTGTAAATTAAGGCTTGTGTTTAAGGTAAGTATGTTAGGCAAAGGTATCACTAACAGAGTACTAGGCAACATGTTTGTTGTATCCTTGAGCAACATAGGAGGTAATTATACCATTATGTTAATTATTTGGGTAACTGTCAGGCCATGTGTTACATTATGGTAGTCAGGTGAACATGTGTGCTTGCAGTCCTTGTTACTAGCAGCACCACCATATGTGCATGTTAGTTATGCAGCTGTGCTAATTTGTAATATCATTATGAACTGATTGTGTCATGCACCTCTGATATTAGTGAACCTCTTTTGCATTATCTAAGTTAACATTCTCTGTGAATGCATATTAATGCATGATGTGACACTTTATACACTTATAGTGTTGCTATAGGGATAAGTCAGTTGTGTCCCTATCTGCAGGGTTGTGACTTCCATCAGTGATAAGCAGATATTTCATTTGAATGTCTTGTGTTGTTAAAGAGTGCATGACTCATTCATTGATGACTTCACAATAATGTACTTTAAATGTTACATACCACTGGATTTGAACCCAGGATTATGTGTGGCAAACATTACTGTTTGCACAGCATTTAACAGACTAAGTGACTGAGTCACTGTTGCAGCATATGTATTTGTGATGGTGTAAGTGCACACATACAGTCTGTGACATACCTCCATTATATCCGTTATTATGTGCCTGGCTTTATAGGGATGTATTTCTCCACCAAAGTTCCAGTTGAACATGCATTTTGCCATTAATGCTGTAGCAGGTATACTTATAAATGTTGCCATTAAAAGCACCCATTTACTTGTTATTACAGACCTCAGTTACCTCCATTAGTGTTTGTCTGGCTTTCTAGTGGTATACTTCTGTACCAGACTGGAAATTACACTCCCAGTTTTTCCATTACTTTTTCAGCAAGTTTGCACAATGCAGCATGAAGTTCAGCTGTGCTAACACACGGTTTATTATGGTAGCTTGCAATTACTATGTTTTGCTTAAACCACCTGTTTTAATTTGCAGCTGTGTGGCATGGCAGGTTAATGCATTGGTCTGCAGGTGCAATGGTCTCAGGTTCAAAATAGGGGGCAGGTGTTTATTTTGTGCATGTTTACTATCATTTAAAACACATAAATCAATATAGCTCACATTAGCTGAGCTTAGTTAAAGAAAAGAAAAAAAGGGGATATAGGACAGTGGTGAATTGGGATGCAAGCAGGGGGAAAAGCATAGTGAAAGGCAGGTAGGTATGTGCAGGAAGGATGTAAGGAAAAATCATACCTATCCATTACTTGCACAGCAACAACAGTGTGCTTTGGCAGAATTTGTAGATGAATTTGGACTGCCACCCCCCCCCCCAGAGAGAGGAGTTAGGACAAAGTAACTGCATTGTCAAGCCAATTGGACCAGATTACATGCATCCAGTGGACATGTGCGAAATGGAGAGCTATGTATGGGACAATATTTTATTTGGGGCAGGTGCCCATTTTTATTTTGTTAAGGTGAGAGTGGAATACTGGGGAAGCGACATGGGTATGCATGGGGGAGGTACATTGGGAAGGTGAGGAAGTTATTGCAAACAGACAAGACAGCAGACAGGGTGGTGTGTGACTCAAGAGAGGTGGGGTGAACACCTTGGATGGGGATGGTGTTGTGGAATCCCAGTCTCACGTACCTCCACAAAGTAGAAGCATGACTCTAGCCCCACCCAAGGGAATGTCAGCATTGATCCTTCATTGCCCCGGGTGGCACTGATGGAGACTGGGTTCTGGGGTGAGCCTGCTTCACCAGTGTGGCTAGCATGCTCTCCATCCAGAGCAGGCAGAGTCCAGAACCACGATACACAATCCTGCACACCAAACCTGACAGTTCATCATGAGTGACAGCACCCCCTCCACCACTGCTCCCAGAAGGGAGACAAGCCCCATCCTGAGGGATAGAACTACCTGACACTACAGGGAGTGCAGGGGCAGCAGTGGGGGCACCATCAGGCTGTGTCTCCGATGTGGTGAGCCCATGTGCCAAAGCCAGAGGAAGCAAGGTAGCTGGATCGCCATGAACCGTCTTTCCCTGTTGCACTGTAGTAAATTAGATATAAAGATAAGTTAAGGTTAGTAATAACCAAATCAATGCTAGTATTAACATAATTGAAGACAACATTAAATAGCATAACAGTAAGTATGGTAACAGCAAACTAGAATGAAATAATCCACAACACCAACAAAACAGTTAGTTTAACAGAATGTATTAATATTAAATAATAATAAATAACATTAATTAATTAAAGAAGCTAAAGGGGTGGGGAGAGAGAGAAATACATGCCGTTAGTGAATTTGCAGATTATATTAATACACAGACTGCTAATACATTTTTCTATAGGTGTGCAGTGTCAGCTGTGACTAGAGTGACTCAAATTCTTGTATAGATGATGTAGCATGTACATACCACTCAAGGTGTTACCATGGGACAGTATGAGCCAAGCACTAACAAATGCAGGTACGCAACTGCACAGAACCATTTCACATAATGTGCATGTACATAACTACCAAGGTGCTCTTTAAATGGATTTGCACATACAATGCATTCCAGGTAGTCACTACTTATAACTAGAGACAAAACCTGGATATAATATCATTCTACCAGATCCCAAACAGTCATACTTAGATCTCTGGAATAAAGCAAAAAAATCAGTTAAACAAGACAAAATGAATTACTACCAGAATATTCAAGTGAACCACCAAAAACCCTCAAACGTTCTGGGCAGCCATTAATAATATTCTCCTTCCATGAAAATCCACCACTCCCTCCCCTTCAATCGATAACACCACTGAAAAAAATAGCCACCCAATTTAATAAGTATTTCACTGAAAACTATAACTGCCTTATCTAGCCTTCACTACTCCCCCTCCTCCACTGATCCACCCATGACAAACATTAATAACTCCTCCTTTACATTCAAACCAGTCTCCACCAACAACAAAAAATTGCTTAAAAAAATTAAACCCACAACCCTAGCCACAGATCATCTCACAGCAAAATGTCTACAACTTGCTGCCAGTGCAATAGCCTACCCTGTAGCCATCCTTATCAATAGATACATGTCTGAAAATAATGTCCTTGAGATTTGAAAAATCTCCCACATAGTACTCCTATACAAAGGCAGTAATTCTACAGAATTTACTAATTATCATCCAATAGCCATACTATCCCCTCTCTCCAAAGTCCTAGAAAGATGTGTGTATATACAAATTATGGATCACGTATACACATACAATCTTATAACAAACACCCAGCATGGATTTTGTCCCTCCCATAGCACTACTGTTGCATTAATGTCCTTCACCAATACAGTTAATTAACTATCACAAAAACAATGGGAAATTTGTATCTACTATCTTTCTTGACCTTTCGAATGCCTTTGACATGGTCACACATAGTAAACTTATCCAAGTTCTTTCTGAGTTTAATATCAGTTAACCCTCTATCTCTTGGTTCCAAAGCTATTTATCAGGTCATCAGCAGGCCATCCAATGGCAAAAATAACTTCTTTCCTCTTCTTCCAGTCACAATAGGAGTTCCACAAGGCTCCATTTTAGGACCCCTACTATTTTCACTCTTCACTAACAATCTACAGACTTTCTCTCTGCATTCTTCTGTTATCCAATATGCAGATGACTCATCCCTAATCTGCTCTGCCTCCTCCCTACAAGAACTCCATTCAATTACACAAGAATCCTTTCTCTCATTTGAAGCATGGCTCACAAACTCCAAGATAATCTTAAACCCTAACAAACAAAGCTTCTTCTATTCAACCCAACAAGATCCACCACACCAAGCCCCTCCTTCAGTATTATATCCACGAACAAAACCCTAATTTCTCCTGTAACTCACAATAAACTTCTAGGTGTTGAAATTGTAATATGAAATATGACATCCATATCACCCAGACCATAAAGAAGGTGCACAAAAAATTAGGTGCTCCTTACAAAATAAACAAATCCTCACTAAACAGGCTAAATCCACCATTGCATGTACACATATCATTTCTACACTCCTCTGTGCTGCTGTATTACTTACAAACTTGAGAAATACTAAAATAGCCAGATTCAATTCCTGCTGCAATAAAATAGCCTGGTTTACCACAGACTCTCCTTTCAGATCACATCACTGCTCCACTCTAAAAGATCTTAATTGGTTTGAACTCCCCCAACTCCTTCTCTATAACCAACTGATTTTTGCCCATAAAATCCTTCACCAACCAGACAAAACCCCTGCACTCCAAAATGTAAAACTTCCACACTCAAACAATTGATCACTACATTCAAGTAATAGAGTACTATTACAGGTAACAGAAGCCAACAACATCGCTGATGATTCCCTGTTCTCCAGCTTCATATCTGAAAAATGTAACACTTTGCCTCAGAATATAGTATCCCATTGTTCCTTGACAAAGTTGAAACAAATGCTAAAAACTCATCTTGTGGATACATGGCTATGCTCCTACACCAGCCCTGGTTAATTAACCCTTAATCTCTGAAGCTCTCTAACCACTGCATTTACTAAACCACCAGAAGTATCAACCACTGTTTGCTGAGACTTTGACTTCTCCAATCCTGTTCATTCTTCAGTACTATATATTTACAAGACCAAGAAGTTCCAGTGTACAATGTTTCTCAAACCTTCTTTGTATATAGGACTTTTATAATATCTCTTTCAGATAATTCTACATATTGTATTGATACCTAAAAGGTATAACAGATGGTCATCTCTGACCACAAATTATATAACTCTCAAACTGCATTCTTCTGCAACCTGCACCTTTCATCAACTAGATTTACATTCACACTGTCTGTATCATTGAACTGTACATTAAATGTTGTTATTTGCACTCTACTTTGCTAACTGTAATTTGAATCATACTTGCATCTGATATGTTATCACTGTAATGTACATTGTATATTTGCTATTGTCATTTTACTTTTCATACTGTAATTTGGATAATTTCTATACCTGACATTTCTATCTTGTACATGGAGCTTTTCTCCCCAGGCCTCCACTGAAAAAGGGCCTGTGTCCAGTCAGACTTTCCTGGTTAACAAATGTAAAATAAATAAATAAATGAATAAATAAATGTATCTGCTAATCACAGACAAGACAAATTGGGCAGTTCTCATTACATTATGAAAAATTGTTACACATGAAAGGTATGTTATTGTACATTACATAGAGTAGACAGTCATCATCTCTTAGTTGGCAGGCATGGGGAGTAGAATCTAAAAGCTGTGACTGCAGGGGACATGTGCACATTATGTAGCAATTGACTGCAGTGACGTTAGAACAAAAATGCAATGAATATAGCAGTACTGGACTTATTTCAACATAATCATATGAAACCACAATCCTGCTTTACACTTGAGTGTTATTGTTCGTTAGAATCTGTAGAGTACACACATAATATCTGCCCAGAATATGGGCTACCTTATCCATATACCTTATTCCTAGAGTGGGAAGAATAGAGAACATTATGTGAGTGATAGTGGGCTGCAGACAGCCCTGAACTGTACTGTGGATTGTGCAATACATTTATCAGGCAATTACTTTTGCATTCTTTATTTATTTCAGTTTTACAGTTGAATTCAGCAATATTAGCACAGGCATGCAATGACTACAGCACTACTGCACTTATTACAACAAATTAGGTATCAAACCACAATACTACTTTACATCTTATTGCTTATTGTTATTGGTATTGTTTATTGATTAGCGCACTAAAGTTATCAGAAAATATCTGAACTTATCACATGCACAGTGCATCCTGGCCAGATGCCCAGCATGAAACTGGACATTGCAAGTCCATTCAGATACAGCTGTTAGAAGAGAAGCACACCATTATGCATACCAGTTTTGCACAAATTCTGCTTGTATTTGAGTAAAAGTAGTGAAAAATATACTTACATATCTGTGGGGCATGGCCAGCCCTAGCCTTTTGGACCTATGTGTCCAAGGTTCCTCTCTTCCTTCACTTCAGGTCATTATAGTTTTGATGAGACTGCTCTCCAGTGCAGGGGATACCATTAGCACCAGTATGATCCCTGACCAACCAATCCCAGGTTTCTGCTTTACATTCTGATCCCTGGTAATCACCCTGCAACAGCCAGGGTTTGAACTTTTGGACCAGGAGTCCAACAAACACTCTGGACTCCTGCGTACCCCACCTCTGCCCCAGAAAGTATGCTCCCTCACCAACACTACCAGGCATACAGACAGTTTAATGATACTCCAACAAATGCTGCAGAATTCCAGCCTAGTCTCCTTAATATAGGCTGTTTTCCTACCCTTACACTTCATACCGCAACATTCAAAAAAGCACTGCAATGCTTAGCATCTCGCAAACCAGCTTAGCATTGCAGAAATTCACACAACTATGTTTTAGATAAGCTTAGCAATGTGCTAACAGGAGTGGGTATTAACCTTGTTTAAGCAATGCTTAGCACCACTAACTTTTTCAAATGTAACAAATATGTTTTTACATTAAACTGCCCTTTAGGTCAGCTGACACATTTCCACATCAATAATTGTATAAAAAAAGCTATAATTGCTGGGGACTTGAACCCTGGACCTACAACACTCTAGGTTGTAACTCTACCTATTCAGCTACATGGATAGTATGAAAATGGGTATACCTTCACATATATTACTAAGCTACCTGTTAGCATTCTTAAGCACCATGCAGCACAAAGGTCCATTCATAAAAAAACATGATAGATAAAAACACATCAATGATTACATCCAGTTTCTATTTTTAGATGTTGGCCAGGAGTCAGCTGTGTATTTGAAAGCACAGCTCAGCATTGTTGTGCTCTACACTGCACCTTCTAAATGAGCAGTTAAATAAAAAATGAATTACATCTGGTTTTTAGATGTCTGTCAGGTGTCAGCTGTGTATGCATACGTGCAGCTCAGCATTGCTGCACTCTGTGCCGAGCTGCACAAACATGAATTAAAAGAAAAGAAAAATTACATGCACACATATTTATAGACTACCGGGGCACATTACAGGTATGTAGATTATCCTCTACATAACATCTGTCCAGGACGTCCCTGGACTATTCACATCCACGGGACACTACACTGCTGCCTACATGGATTCAATATCTGTGTTACTGTGATCTGCCTCACTGCCGATGGGGAACCATGGCAATATCCACAGGTACATTCTGTGTAGGCTCTACATGGAGCCTACACAGATTTTATTGAATCCTGGGGAATATATATTTCCCTAAATTACGATGAATAAGTCTGTAAAAACAGTCAAAAATGAGCAAACAAACTTGTAAAAATGTGTAGAAACAGGCAACCTGATGTCCAGATAGTCAATACTAACCACAGGAAACAAAGTCCAAGTTTCTTCTTTAACGTAAAAGTATTTTATTTTTCAAAGACAGCGTGACCCCTGTCACAGCTTCCTCAGAAGAAAAGTAAAACAGCTAAACTGGTCTGTTCAAATACTCAGTTAACAGGAAGTGACAAATAATTGCACTTCCTGCACTAATTTGACTCAATAAAAATAATGAATAAAATCATGAATAATCATAAAACTCCATTGAATTATCTATAAATATTGTATGATAAAAAACAACATAAAAATATTCTTACTAGTGCATTTACATTAACATTGTAAAAAATTATGCATTAAACCCACAAAATAGTGTGCATATAGGCATTACCTAAAGTAGCTCCTTAGTTTAAGAACACATGAAATGTTACAGTTCTCATTGAGGCCATCTAGCCTAAATGCATCTAAATGCATCTAAATTCAACTGCCATAAAAGTTCGACACACTCATGCATTTAGGCTAGATGGCCTCAATGAGAACTGTAACATTTCATGTGTTCTTAAACTAAGGAGCTACTTTAGGTAATGCCTATATGCACACTATTTTGTGGGTTTAATGCATAATTTTTTACAATGTTAATGTAAATGCACTAGTAAGAATATTTTTATGTTGTTTTTTATCATACAATATTTATAGATAATTCAATGGAGTTTTATGATTATTCATGATTTTATTCATTATTTTTATTGAGTCAAATTAGTGCAGGAAGTGCAATTATTTGTCACTTCCTGTTAACTGAGTATTTGAACAGACCAGTTTAGCTGTTTTACTTTTCTTCTGAGGAAGCTGTGACAGGGGTCACGGCGAAAACGTTGTCTTTTTGAAAAATAAAATACTTTTACGTTAAAGAAGAAACTTGGACTTTGTTTCCTGTGGTTAGTATTGACTATCTGGACATCAGGTTGCCTGTTTCTACACATTTTTACAAGTCTGTAAAAACAGAAATAGTTGCAGCAAAAATTTTTTTCTACTATTAGTCTGTTTGCAGATAACCCATGCAGTGAAAATTATAGCATACTGTCTGATATGCGCATAATTTTGAGAGCTATAATTTTAGCCAAGATGTTATAATCCTTATTTAATCTTTGGTCTACTTTCAACAGCATTTCACCACATTCATCTTCCTTTTTATTTACACTGGCATCATAAATAAAACTAGGTAACTTCTATATAGATATAAGCAAAAGCTGTAAACTTTGATGTAAAATGGGAGCAAGATTATCTGAAAACATTTACAAAATTTTATTGCACATTGGACTGGTCCTGGTGTTTTATCTTTCTGAATGGGTCTTATGTCCCCTTTAATATTATCTATGGTTATATCCCTACATTGTCAGCAATTCACTGAGGGATATCTCTAAAACACCTCAGTAGATCAGTCCCAGACACCGCAAAGAGTTATTCATCCTTTGAAAATAAGCTTTAACATAATCCAAAAACTGACCTTAGGATCCATCTCACTCTTCTCATTCCTTAATTCTAGATCTACTCTTCCTGCACTGTGCTGCTGTTATTTGGGCAGTTTTGCCATAACACATAAATCTCTTGTTTATCTAAATCCTGACTTTTCCAATTATCTAACTCACTTTCCAAATCTATTGCTTCTTGAATAAAATCATTCAAAAGAAGATAAATATTTATTATTATTAATAGCCAATATATGTTGAACTCCATCAAATCATTAAAAAAGTCAAAGAAACACCTGCACGGAGTAAATGCTCTTACCAAAAAAGCCAAACACCAGATCAGATAATAACACACAAGTCGTAAGAGCAAAGCACAGTAGGTATTCCAAGATATCATCAAAACGTCCTCAATACTTCAATAGTCCCAATGCGCCAATGCGCCAATAGTTATACTCTAAAGGAAAAATGCAGCGGCTAATTCAGTATAAGGATCAAAAATTTAATGTGTAAAATTCATGAGCAGGTTAGCGCTTTCACCATACGGCTTCCTCAGACCTGTAAACAGATCTAAATCCATCAGTTTAAATACAAAAATAGGCCGGAAAATCAACTTGTCTTAAAGTGAAAGTACTATGCGTAAACATTATGGTCAGTCCAAAACCTTAAAACTATATAAACATATATCTATAGAGTAGTAGTTCCCTTAATCCATATAAGATATGACATAAATTCACTATTTTAAAAAATGTGAAAACATAATATAAAAACATGTGTAAAATATCCATAGCAGCAACAATAAACAAGATATGTTTATAAAAAATCCATTAGAATATCTCACATAACAATCATCTTATATAGAACCTATTACAGAAAGGTTAAACTACAAAGGAGCTGGCTAATATAAATATAAACAATATATGTATCA
Organism: Protopterus annectens; assembly: GCF_019279795.1. Lineage (NCBI taxonomy): Eukaryota > Metazoa > Chordata > Ceratodontiformes > Protopteridae > Protopterus > Protopterus annectens. The sequence goes on along the minus strand of NC_056726.1, from coordinate 1,806,821,420 downwards.
GGAAATATAGGAAAAAACATACATAAAAACTTTATACAGTGTAAAGATAAAAATATGTATATGAATATATTATTCAAGCCTTCAATTTCCTCAATTTAAGGAAGGGTTGAATGGGAACCTTGCCATTCAATCCAGGGCTTGAATCAGATCTAAACCTCATTATCCAAATTGTCTCTCTAGCGTCTGTAAAAGTCCTAATATCACTTCCTCTAATACTTGTAAAAAACTCTCTCTACTATTCTGAATTTGAAACTATGGGTATCTCCATTTTCTACGATATGTTTTAGAGATAGAATGCGTGAACACATGTATCATATCAGGATGGGGTCTATGACTAATGCTTTAGAAAAACATATCGAGAGATAGCTATACTTTCTAAAGGTCTTTCATTTATCCCCACTACTTATAGTAATTTTGTGGAAACGTTACGTGATTTTATGTTGTTTATACGTAACCTATCTCTGAAGATTAAGTTTAGAGACAGTAAGGACATTGTCAATTGTCCAGTTATTAGGAGACCCAGCACATATACCCCTCCACTACACCCCCTGTTAGCTGCTTACAGTAAGTTAGTAGAAGATGATTTGTATCGAAAGAAGAATTTTATTGGCAATAAGAGAGGTAGATGCAATCTGTCATTCAAACAAAAGGAGGCCTTACATAAGTTATGCAACGACACTACTATTACCATTAAGCCTGCTGATAAGGGAGGTAGGATTGTTATCATGGATACTTCCAGATATCAAGAGGGTATGATTGAGATGCTGAATGATGACAACTTTTATACTCCTATTACACTAGAAGTAGTCAACCAATTGGTTAATAGGATACATTGTATGTTAGATAATTTAGTGAAGAGTCAACTTATAGATCTAACTTTGTTCACATTTTTGGAAGTCACCCATCCACTCATTCCAGTCATTCAGGGCCTCCCTAAGATTCATAAAGATAAGGAGAATCCACCTTTGAGACCCATAGTAGCTGGGAGGGGATGGTCCACGGAACCTTTGTCTATTTATGTAGAGAAGCATTTGAGACCGATAGTTGATGCAAATACATTTATTTTGAAAGATACTAAACAGTTCCTATTGGACTTATATGGCTTTATAGCTACTGTACCGACAAGTCAGGAATACATTTTTGTTACAATGGATGTACATTCTTTATTTACAGTGATTCCTAACCTAGTAGGAATGGAAATGGTAGATAGTTGTTTGAGGAGAACATCAGGTATGGTAGATACAGAAATTGACTTGATTATGACATTTTTGGAAGTCATTTTGGAGTCAAATGTGTTTTGTTTTGATGGTAGGTTCTTCCTGCAGAAGGATGGCGTAGCTATGGGCACCTCTTGTGCCAATAGCTATGCCAACCTCTTCATGGCTGAATGGGAGAACAGGTTCATGTTTCAGATGTTCTATTTTAAGAATTTTGTCCCTTTCTACAGACGTTTTGTAGACAACCTGTTCCTTTTATGGACAGGTACCCCTGATGAGTTAGACAAGTTTGTTTGTGAAATTAATTCCATTACTGACTATCTTAAGTTTACTGTTGACCAATCTTCTGTGAAGATACAGTTTTTAGACATTTATGTAGAGAAGTTAGGTAATGGGTTGATAAACACAGGCATGTACAGGAAGTCATGCCATAGGAATGTCCTATTACACTGTCATAGCATGCATCCAGGATATATATATATATAATAATATTGTCAAGGGACAAGCGATGCATATATCTAGATATAATCTGATTGATTCCAACTTCAGAGGGGAGTTAGATGATTTGCGTCAGAGGCTAGAAGCACGGGATTATAATATTAGTGACTTTGCCAATGGGACAGCAGATATAGATAATTTGAGGTCTGGAGTAGCTGCCCCATATTTTTCCAACAGGACTCAAATTGTGGATGTTACAGGAGATAGGAGACCTAGAGATTGAATGGGACCAGATCAGGTGGCTTTTCTGATATTCTTTACTAAGGACATTGGTTTAATTAAAGATGTGATTAGGACTCACTGGCATATACTATCAGTAGATCCAATTATCAAGAAAGTTGCAGGGATTACACCCAGATTTGTGTATAAGAATAAAATGAACCTGAAGAGACTTCTCTGTTACCCAAAGAGTAATATGCAAGACGATTCTGTGGGACCCCAAGCAACATTACCCTGTAATCAGTGTAATTTTTCCTTTTTAATTGACTGCAATCCAGTATTTAGACATCCTACTGGACTTGGAGTTTTTACATTTAAAGCAAGGGGCAATTGTATGTCCACTGATGTGGTTTATTTGGCATCCTGTGTTGAGTGTTCTGCGTTCTATATAGGAAAGACCAATAGGTGTTTGAGAGATAGAATGCGTGAACACATGTATCATATCAGGATGGGGTCTATGACTAATGCTTTAGCCAAACATATCGTAGAAAATGGAGAGACCCATAGTTTAAATTCAGAATAGTAGAGAGAGCTTTTACAAGTATTAGAGGAGGTGATATTAGGACTTTTACAGAAGCTAGAGAGACAATTTGGATAATGAGGTTTAGATCCGATTCAAGCCCTGGATTGAATGGCAAGGTTCCCATTCAACCCTTCCTTAAATTGAGGAAATTGAAGGCTTGAATAATATATTCATATACATATTTTTATCTTTACACTGTATAAAGTTTTTTATGTATGTTTTTTCCTATATTTCCTGATACATATATTATTTATATTTATATTAGCTAGCTCCTTTGTAGTTTAGCCTTTCCGTAATAGGTTTTATATAAGATGATTGTTATGTGAGATATTCTAATGGATTTTTTATAAACATATCTTGTTTATTGTTGCTGCTATGGATATTTTACACGTGTTTTTATATTATGTTTTTACATTTTTTAAAATAGTGAATTTATGTCATATCTTATATGGATTAAGGGAACTACTACTCTATAGATATATGTTTATATAGTTTTAAGGTTTTGGACTGACCATAATGTTTACGCATAGTACTTTCACTTTAAGACAAGTTGATTTTCCGGCCTATTTTTGTATTTAAACTGATGGATTTAGATCTGTTTACAGGTCTGAGGAAGCCGTATGGTGAAAGCGCTAACCTGATCATGAATTTTATACATTAAATTTTTGATCCTTATACTGAATTAGTTGCTGCACTTTTCCTTTAGAGTATAACTATTGGCGCATTGGCGCATTGGGACTATTGAAGTATTGAGGACAATTTGATGATACCTTGGAATACCTACTGTGCTTTGCTCTTACGACTTGTGCGTTATTATCCATCAAATCATTGTTTTACTAAATTCAATGATGAATTTAATTCTGAATCTTAAAATTTGTCTAATTTCCACTGCCTCTTTAATGTTGTCCCATTTGCTGTTTATAGCAACTGGTTAGGAAATATTTTCATCCCAGAAATTTGTAATAATATATTTCAAACACTTAATTATTTCTTGATTGGTTAACCATTCAGGGTGAAAAAAAATTCCTTATTCTTTACTTGGTCTCAATATTGCTTATATCTATCCTTAACAGCCTATTATCTGATCTATGAAAGAAACTCAAATGTATTCCTTATACTCATTAGATGCATGGAAATTTTGAGAGTCATCATTAAGTTTAATACTCATATTCCCTTATATTTGTATGTATCAGTCGATACAGCAACATGGAAGTAAAGAAAACTGACATGACGTCAAGTCAAGTATGCTGTTTTGCTGCTCAGCTAACTAGTTATAGAACAATAATTGAAAGTTAGCTTGCTCTGGCAGCATAAATGGATAAAACCCTGGCTACAAACCAGGGCTCATGTGTCTGATGGAGCTGGCTGTGGTGGATGGGAGTGAGCAATCACTGTTGTCTTGACCTCCCTCAGAGAGGGAAATAGCTGTGATAAACCACTTTACTGACACCCATTGGGGTCACTAGATGTTGCACTCATGAAATGGAATCATATATACACTTGCTGCCATATTCCTTTATATTTGTATATATCAACCGATACCGCAACATGAAAGGAAATAAAACTGCTATAACATCAAGTCAGGTATGCTGTTTAGCTATTCACATTGAGAGTTAGCTTGCTCTAGTGGCATAGAAGGCTAAAACCTTGACTACAAACCAGAGCTCAGGTGCCTGATGGAGTTGGCTGTGGTGCATGCGAGTGAGCAAGCACTGTTGGCTTGACCATCCTCAGAGAGAGATTGAGAGAGAGAGAGCTGTGATTCATTGACACCCAGTGGGTCACGAGATGTTGCACCCATGGAATGGAATCATGCTTACACTTGCTGCCAATGTCCATATGCACATAACTGAATAAGCATGTGGAGGCACACTCCCTATGGCATGCAGCATACAGCTGAACACAAACAGGTTCCACAAGGCAGGGGGTGCTTCACTAGGGGAGGGGTAGACTACTTCACAAGACTAGCAAGTTGGCCTCCTGGCTGCCACTTGTCTCTCACCATATGATGATGAATAGGCTGATTGGACCTCCTGGACAGGAGAAATGAGCTGCATGGCTTTCATGCAGCCCAGGGATTCTGATTTCTTCCTCCTAGAATGAAAGTAGTGACTGGATGCAAGTAGAGGAGTCATCAATATGGTCATGGGGGAACAATTGAGAGAATCAATGAACTAAAGTGAATTTGAAGTAAACCCAAGGCAAATAGCTAAAAAGGTACAAGTAACCTCATATATAAAAGTAATAACTAGCATTAATACATAAATATTTTTTAAAAAAAGTAAGACGTGTTACTGGACTCAACCTGTAGTGCCAACGGTAATATATTTCACACAGTAACATTGTCAGATGATAAAAATACCCATAACATATAACTGTTGATAATATTCTGGATTATTCAGGTGAGCTCAGGTGTAGCTCAGGTGGATGTAAAATTCCAGGGTATTTTTCAAAAATAGTAAAGAAATTTCCCTGGTACCCTGACCAAAATTCCTTTAGTTAGTATAAATACCACCCTATGTATCCCCTAAAAAAGGGTCCCTGGTCTAGTTGGACTTACACAGTCAACAAAAGAGATAGATAAATTGATTGAGTAGCTAGATCAATCGATAGAAAAAGATTGGCTGGGAGTAGGTTGTATAACCTTGTTGATAATTCCTTTAGCTCCTTCTCTGTTATTTCATGAAATTATAAATGATAAAATGTATCCAGAGAAAGTCTGTCTATACATTTTGGCAAAAGAATATAAAATTCTTTGAGTAAGTCATTGTTCTTGCCCATTATGGTACAAGATAAAACAAAATGCAGGTTATCATTTATTTTAAGTTTCCACTCAGTATCAGTCAAAGTGACATACATGTCTGACTTCAATCATCTGTGATGGCTTTACATGTCAATATACACTGATGGTATCACACCATTCCTGTTATCTATTTTCTTCTTTCATCAGCAACTGGTCAGCACAGCACAGATATTATTGTAAATGTTCGTTAGACTCAATGTGATCTAATGCAAGGCTGTTTTTGAGACTTCCTGAAAATGTTAAGATTCTTAGAGTCTGTCTTATACTTAGCCAACAGGTAATATGCTCGCTTATCCAAAGCATCTAGCAGTTTACTGATCTATGTTCTAAGCTGCAATCAAATCACAGCCCTTCATTTTTCCAATCATCTTATTTTTGATGATAGCATTTGTATGGACCATATTGATCAGTCTCTTTTTAACCTACTCATTGTTTAGCAATCATTTACTCTCCACATTTAAATAAGAGGGGTTGTTTTAATACTGGTTCCCTCACTACATAATTGGTTTCTGTTAACAGGGATTTAATTTTCTGCTAAACCCCTTTTACCAATAGCTCTTGTAATATGTTCTTTCTTATTTAAACTTGCATATTGGCTAATTGCATATGTTATTAGGAATAGTACTTTCAAATATGTTCAGCAGTGTTTTGACATACACTGTTAAAGTCAAAATATTAAGATCTTATCACTGATGAAGCTGACAAGAATGTGTGTGGATCAAGAGGGTAAATGAGCAGCAGAACATATAAGAAAACTAATTAAACATGCGGATGCATTCATATATCACCATTACTGTATTTCAGAAAATAAATGCTCGATTTATTTTGTCCTTGAGTATACTGACTATCATGCAGAAGGCTGAGCATTTCTGATTAGTCCTAGAGTTAGTTCCCTGTTTGTCTTTAGTCTTGATTACTACTGCAAGAAAACAGACTAAAATATATACATGGAAGGCATACCATATTTCAGGAAAAAAGATACATAAGCTAACATTTTTTCCAGTCTGAATATCAGGGATGTAAGAAACAACTCAAGAAAAAAAATACAATTTAAAATTCTAATCTTAGAGTCAGGTAAACATTTGAAGATGTATAGCTAAAAGCAAAACATCACTGAGCCATGAAAATAGCAGATTATGCATGTCACCTAAGCATTCACTTCAGTAGTTCACACAAGAACATATTTTATCAAAGCCGTGTCTTCCTGAAGTAAGTGGCCAGATGGTTAAACTGAAAGATGGAGTACAGATAGGCAGATGGATCAACCATTTGTGCACTGTTAAGCCCGATTAGTAAAACATTAGCTGAAAAGGAGCCAAGCAGCTTTTAAGCTGTAGTCAATGAAATGGAATGACAAAATGTGTACACACAAACTGAATCTCGAAAAGAAAATTAATGTAAAATGTGTTGCAATCATAACGTCATCTGGTAAATCTTGTATCTGGTACTATTGTATTATACTGAGTGAGTGAGTGAGTGAGTGAGTGAGTGAGTGAGTGAGTGAGTGAGTGAGTGAGTGAGTGAGTGAGTGAGTGAGTGAGTGAGTGAGTGAGTGAGCATTCAATAAGGTACAAAAACTGCATTAACAATCTCATTGTCAGAATGAAATTGTCAATGGAATATTAAAGACTGAATGTGGCTGCATGAAACTGTAGTATACATTTTGGACAATAGTCAGACCTTAAGAGGATTTTATACAATTATTTTTAACACCATTCAAGAAATAAATAAATACCATCTTGAGTCACTCCTCAAAATAGGCTACTTGCCTAGTAGGACTAATCTGTTCACTAAAGGATGAATAAATAAATACCCTATCTAATTAATTAATGAAGAAAGTAATTATATAAAACTAATGGAAGGAAAATGGCATTGCAAAATGTAACAACTAAAGATTTTTGAAGAAATTACAGCATATCTCAATATCAGTCCTGGAGAATATTTCATTTTGTTCATTCATTTGCTAAAAGGAGAAAAAGGGATTGTACTTTTCTGATCCATAACCTAAGTGAAATGGAACATATATTAAAATATATAAAAGTAGATAGAACATGCATGGTACATGTAATGTCATTACACTGATAATGCATAATATGCAAATGCTGGGTCTATATTAGATCAACAAACGATTAAATGTTCGAATCTGTAAAGGTCGACCTTTATGGATCGAACATTTAAATGTTCAAAAATGTTTTTAAAAAGTGACAAATACAAAAAACAAAGGTTGTAAGCAGAGGGCAAGCCCCCTGCAACCCCACACCCCCCCTACTTAAATATATCAAATCCAAGATCACGCTACAGTGTACGGAAGGGGAAATTTCCCGTTTCCACACTGTAGTGTACTGATGTGCGATCTCGGAGTTGGTATATTAAAGTAGCAGGGTGCGGAGGGGTGCAGCCCTCCCACATGGGGGTTGCAGGAGGGCTTGCCCCCCTGCTAAAACCCTTTTCTGTTACTTTTTCTTTTTTGTTTAATTTTTTTTTTACATCTTCGAACATTTAAATGTTTGATCACTAAAGGTTGACCTTTAGAGATTCAAACATTTAATCATTCGTTGATGTAATATAGACCCCAAATGATTTAGGTATGAAGGAAGCAATTACGTGCAGTATAAAACATCAGTAAATATAAATATAAAGTAGCTTTGTAAAACTAATTCTTTTAAAACAGAATCAGTTTTGCCAAGCAGAATATATTTGTACTACACCCACTAAAAAAGATTCATGTCTGCTATGTTAAACACTTGAATTCTTCACGTCTGCTGTCCATTCAGTCAGTTGTTCTGTCCTGTTAGGTTATGATATTATGTACCACTGCCTTCCCTTTCTCTCTCTCTCTCTGTCTCTGGCTGAAGAGCTACACTATCTGCTTTATCTCCATATCACTGTTGCCCAGTTGCTTGTCCCCTCTGATGTCTATTTAGCCCACAGATTCCTATTTAAGTAAAAGTTCTAAGCATGAGGGCCCTGGTTTTGTGGCATTTTAAAGGTAGGAGTATGACAGGAAGAGTGAAGCATGAAATTGTCTTTCATTAAAACATATATAAGTGATGTATTACGATGAGATGAATGCAATTATTTTAAAAAAGACTGTGTGAACTCTTTCCCTGGGATTCAGCAAGCAGCCATGCAGGAATAAGTTATTCCTGCATGGCAGAGACTGTTCCTGTTCAGCACGGCAGTGTGCCATGCATATTTATGAAGGCTCACTGCCATGCTCTAAAACAAACACAGTTCTATGTACGAGAGCAGGGGCGTGTCTCTGAGAGCAGAGCTTTCACAATACCCACTCCCCCTGAACTTAAGAATTGCATTTTGGCAATTTAAAATGAGTGAGAATGCTCAGAACAACCCCAACCCATCAGGATAACAAATCTGCTCAAAGCCATTAGGGACAATTGTCCCTTCCAAGCCAAAAGTTGTTAGAATAACACAGGTAGCGTAAGCACATATTGCACACATCCCAACCCATCAGAGTAAGGAATGTGGACAAAGCCAAAAGGGACAATTATAGGTTCATAGGTTCATAGGTTCATACTAGGCTATCTGCCCAAGGGCATTTATAAGCCTAGCCCAGAGTTTTGTGGCTTTCGCCACCCCTTTAGTTTGGAGGATACTATGCCCATTATTTTGCTGTGCCTCTGTCAAGCAGTGACACTGAGATAATCCCTGGGGTATATCTGCGATCTTCCATCCATTGGTCAAGATTTTTCTTGAACAAAGCCAGCGAGGTGCTCTGCCTCACATGTACCGGGATTTTGTTCCACAGCATAGGGAGTCTCTGGGTAATGAATCTGTCCCTCCAGCACATCCTATTAATAACCATGTTAAGGTTTAAGTCTCCTGCCCTTGTAGTTCTGAGGGATCTAGATTTTTTGAGGTGAAGCATGTTCATCAATTCTGGGTTGGACATGGCCTTGTATGTCAGGCACAGGTCACCTCTGAGCAGACAGTAAGCGACTGAATAGAGCTGAAGTTTCTTCAGTCGGGCAGCATAGGACATATTTTTGAGACCCTTTATCCTTTTGGTGAGGAACTTTTGGGGCCTTTCCAGTTGCTGCAGGTGTCGTGTCAGATACATTCCGAATGGGGCATTGTACTCAATCATTGGTCTGATGAGTGATGAGTACAGGGGGACGATGACTTCCCTTGATCTAGATGTGAATCCCTTCATGATCAGGTGGGCAATGTAGAAGGTCTTCCTAACTACTTTGGCAACGTGAGTGTCAAATGAAAGGTTACTGTCAACCTGGGTCCCCAGATCCCTGATAACTTCTTCTGTGCTTAGTGGTTTGCCGCCTATATGGTAGCTAGGGGTATCCTTGTTTTTCCCGAAGGGTATGACTATGCATTTTTTGGCGTTTAACTTTAGGCCATGGCTCTGGCACCAGTTATCCATTTCTATAAGACCCTTCTGAAGGATATCTGTGTCAGATGTGTTCTCAACTATGGCGCCCAGTTTGCAGTCATCTGCAAATTTTGTCAGCCATAATCCTCCTGTGTTTGCTTGTACTTCTGAAAAGTAGATGCCAAACAGGAGAAGGCCCAGGACTGAGCCCTGTGGGACACCAGTTGTGACAGGCTTTGAGTCTGACATGGTGCCAGCAACTCTGACCCTGTGGGTTCTGTCACTTAGCCAGTTTGCAACCCATCTTGTGACGTATGGGTTTACATTTAATGATGAGTTTTTCAATGATACCTGAGTGGGGTATTGTGTCGAAAGCCTTTGCCAGGTCGAGGTAGGCTGTGTGGACTGCCTTTCCCTCATCAATGGCCTTGGTGACTGTTTTGAAAAAGTCAACCAAGTTTAAAAGGCATGATCTGCCTTTGACAAAGCCGAACTGGGTCGGATCCAAAGTCTGCAAGTCTCCTATGTCTTTATTTATGAGTTCCATTATGATCCTCTCCATAGCTTTGCAGATCAAGCTTGCAAGCTGATGGGACGGTAATTTCCCAGGTCGGTGGAGGCTCCGCCTTTGTGAAGTGGGACCACAGTTGCCGTACGCCACTCCTTAGGCACGTATCCTGAGGTGAGGCAAAGATTAAACAGCTGCCCTAACTGTGGGTTTAATTCCTCATTGAGTTCATGGAGCACACATCCGGGGACACCATCTGGTCCCATGGATGCTGTGTTTTTTGCCTTGGAGAGAGCAGTTCTCACCTGAGCGTTAGAGATGTTTGGGGGGCTATAATTCTCTGGTATAGATATCTCACCTTTGGGGAGGGGGAGAGTTTGCACTGAACCTGTCAGCCAGTATGTTGGCAATGTCTGTAGGTTCAGTAATTTTACATCATTTTGAACTAATTCTGAGCATATCTGGGAGTTTCCTCCCAGGTTTCTAACATAGCTAAAGAAGGCCTTATGATTGTCCTTTGAGTCCTTAGCGACTTTTCTCTCAAAATTTGCCTTAGATGATTTTATGAGAGATCTTAGTTTTTTACTTATAATGATCAAGGGTGTTTTCCCTTTTAAGGATTTTGCTCTATCTTGTAGTAGCTTCCTCCTTTTGTTGTAGAGCTTGTTTATGGCTGGGGTCCACCAGACTGGATGCTTGCCTTTGGTACAAAGAGTCTTTGTTTTGTTTGGGATTGCCTGATCCATGCAGTCCTGTAGGTGCTGGTAGAAGGCATTTGTAAGTGATTCAGCGGCTTGAGTAATGGTTTCCTCAGTCTCGGGGGTCTTAAAAGAGACCACACTAGTTTTTAGAAGTGTGAAGTCGGCTTTTGAGAAGTTCTTCACTGTGGTCTTTTTTATCTCAGGTGGGGGCGGGATGTGGACTTCCAGTGAGATTAGTTTATGGTCTGATCTCATCAGTGAGGGGTATACTTCAGGTGTTGAACATTGTGACCCCATGTTCGTGATGATGAGATCTAGTATGTTATCTCCTCTTGTGGGGATGGTGACTAGTTGTTCCATGGCATTTGAGTTTATGAACTCTAGGAACCTTTGGGCTAGAGTGTTGGGGCTTGAGTAGTGATCCCAGTCTATATTCGGGTAGTTGAAATCACCTAGTATGATGGTGTTTGGAGATACATTTATCCCCTCCAGTGTTTACAGGAAAGCTATGTGAGGCTCCTGAGATTGAGAGGGTGGCCTGTAACATGCTACAAATTGCAGAGCAGTCTTGCCTATGGTTAATTGCACCTGGATGGTCTCCGATGCATCGTGCGTTGCCACCAACCTTGAGGTGTGGGTGTCCTTGATGAATATAAACGCCCCCCCTCCTTTCTTGGTGTTGTCCGGATTTGGGGGCCAGAACACATGATATGAGGTAAAGCCTGATAGTGCCAGGGTGCTCTCGGGAGCCTTGAACCAGGTTTCAGTCACAGCACAGACATCGATGTTCTCCATACTGAGAAGGGCCTCGAGTGTGTGCATCTTGAGGTTGAGACTTCTGGCATTGAGCAGCATTACCCTTAGATTTTTTCCTTTTTTGTGTTCTAGGGTGGTAGGTTTAGAATTTGAGCCTTGCCTAAAAAAGGCACTATGGGGGTGGCAAGAGCCTTTGCCAATATCCGGAAGCCCAGGGGTGACAGGTGCAAGCCGTCCCTTGCGAAGCAGTGTGGCTTGTCCAGCATGTCATCCCAGGCAGACAGACATTGGATCCCCTTTGAATGACACCAGAGTTTAAGCCAATTATTAAAGCTGATCATCTTGTCTCTGTATTGTGGCATCATTCTTGGTGAAGGTAGGATACTGCTCAAGGTCAGGGTCATACTTGCCTGGGCTACATAATCAGAGAGCTCCTCTATGTCTCTTTTCATGTAGTCCAAGGAGGTACGTCTCAGGTCGTTCACACCAGCGTGGACAATGACAGAGTCGTATATGTACCTGCTGTTGAGAGACCTGAGTGCTTGCATTATGTGGCGGATTCTAGCGCCCGACAGGCAGCTTACTGTGACCTTTTCCTTGCTCAATCTGGTGAGCGGGACGTCAGTGTGTCTGACTATGGAGTCACCAATGACGAGTGTGTCTGGCATTGTGTTTGGCCTTAAGGGCTGTGACTGTTTGGCACACTGACTACGTGGTCTATGTGTTGCATGTGTTGTGTCCTGAGGTGGCAGTTGTTTGGGTGTCTGCTTTGGTGGCCTCTGCTGTTTTGGTAGATTTTTGATCAGAGCCTCCGAGTATGTCTTTGTGTATTTATGTGTATGATTTGAAGTTGTGATAGTACCATGTGAGACTGGGTTTGTGGTGTGTGTGGTTACCTTCTCCTCCTGTCTGGTCTTACCAGTCCTATGTTGAGAGAGCTCAGCCTCCAGTTTGGCTATATAGTTGCATCTCGCATGTATTTGTGTTTTGTGGGAGAAGGAGAGGGTTGTCCATGTACATGAGACAATTGTAACATTGCCTCAATATTCCCAGATTCACTAGCTGAGCAGGAGAGGACACTAGCAACTGATCCCTCGACATGCTAGAAGGAATAGACAAGGACTTTAAAAGACTCCGGGGGATGTGGGTGATCGAAAAGGGTTTTTGGCTGGTGGGGTACTATGTATAATAAAAGTGCTATATCAAGTAAAAAAATACTTTAGGAGCAAGTGCTAGGCTTTACAGATAGAGAATAGTCTACTTAGGAATCAGGTAGAGCTGAGCTTCTTAGATTAGAATACACTGGTTAGATCAGCAGTACAGTTCAAGGAAGGCTGTTTTAAGGGAAAATTTGAAGAGTGGACTTTAGGTGGCCCGAATAGTTTAACCTTGATTAACCGCCGCTGCTCTTGTGTACTCCTGTGGCAACTCCGCGCTAAATCGCGCTAAAGCGTGCTTTATAGCAGGGGGCTGGAAAAAACAGGAAATTACCCAAAATGGCCAATGAATTACCAGTTACTGTCTCTAACCACTCCTCTGAGGACAAACAGGCAGCTCAGTACTCCCCACTCTCACTGGTGAGTAAATAAACTTCCCTCTGGCCACACAAGAAAATGGAGGAACACAGGAACCAAATACAAAGCCCAGGGATCAGCAAAATCTGATCACTGGAACAACTAGCTAGGAAAGTTAGGAAAGCAGAAGTATTTTTTTGTTTTTTTTCAAGTTTTTTTACACACACAGACAGAAAATACAGTAAATGCTTGTTTTTTTGACTAAATGCTATCAAAGGCTAGTACACATGAGTGTATTAGCCTGTAGGTTAACTTATAAGCAAAACTTAAGCTAAGAAGTGCAGTCAACAAATGAAGCTCAGAAAAACAGAGAAAACAGGTGCTATCACAATAATATATGCAGAAATAGTGGTCGAAATGCACAAAAGGTCGAAAAAAGCAATAAAAATGCTTAAAAAATACTTAGAATCAGGAAAGTCGCTTTTTCTGCTCTCTGCTGCCTTAGGAACTCTGCAGGGGACCACGAGGAGCTATGCCAAGTTCTCTAATTGTCCCACAAAGCAGAAAGTTGATAGAATAACAGGTTTAGCATTAACAGGGATATTCTGAAGGGTAAAAATAAAAAAAAAAAACAAAACAAATAATTTTTTTAAACATGCAATAAAGTTTAAGCGTAGCTGTGTGGGTGTAACCCGTTGCTTGGCTATGCTTACTCCAGCTTACACAGCACAAGAAGTTAAATAGCAAGAGACATCCACTATAAACAGTACTGTAACAGTGTAGTGGTTAGAGCATACACTTAGTAAGCAGCCATTCCTGGTTCAATCCCCACTGTAACCAAATTGTATTTTACATGTGAAAGCAGTACATAAACATTTGTTTTATTATTAGCTACTAAATAACCTATATTTGTTAACCAGAGTACTGCAATATGTCCAGATGTGAGGTGTCATTTTAATAAAGTTGTGAAACCCCCATATAAACACGAGTGCCCCATACAGTATAGTCACACATGCATAAATGTAATGAAAGCACATTGGGGATGTCAGAGACAATAAACAAATTTATAGTATTTAATGAATAATGAATCAATGCCAAACAGCGTATAGTCTATAAAATGAAAAATAAGCAATGCTAAGCATTGCACAGCTCTGCTTACCAGGTATAAGTATTGTGTAAAAATAATTGCTAAGCAATGAGTAGCCCAGCTAAGTGGATTTGCCCATCGGTAAGCAGAGCTGAACCTGTCCCTTTAAGCACTACCAACTTTAGCTAAGCAGGTTTGCCCATAGTTTAGCTCAGCATATTCAAAACCATCCAATCACGGCAAATGATGGGAAATCAGTTGTATTTAAACCCTACAGGCACTAATACAGCTCATAATTGGTTGCAGCTTCCCACTGTAGGCAGTATGACAGGAGTTGGTGAGGGCATGTGCTTCTGTGCAAATCACTGGGGCATGCAAGAGTCCAAGGTCATGGTAGGACTCCTGGTACATAGCCATGATGAGAGACTGCTGCAGGGCCAGTACCAAGGCTCCCAATATAAAGCAGAAGTGTAGGACCATCTCACCCATGATCTCACCAGTGCCACTGGTATCCCTCGGACTGTGGTGAGCAGGTCCAGCACCACTATGCTGACTTGAAGCGGAGAAAGTGGGAGCTCTTGGACAAGTGGGTCCAAGAAGTAAGGCAGAGGGTTGATGTCCCAGCAGTGAGTAAGTACTCATACTAATAACTGTTTACTAATGTCCAGCCTGTGTAAATGATGGATAGGTATGCCTAAATATTTATCTATTTCCCTTACAGCTGCAGCTAAGTGGGCTGTGAATATGGATGCCCATGCTAGTAGGCTGGAAAGGCTGTATCACGAGGCTGGTGAGTAACAATCCTGCTTGTAGTAGTCATACCAAATAAAGTAGTAGAAAGTCACCTGGCAGTATAAAAACTGTGTATGGGTTGTATTGAATAAACCAGACAATATGACAGTAATAGTTTCATATAGGTCATATTTAAATAAAACTGTAACTGTTTGGCAATAAAGCTCTAAATCCTGGACTGGTTGTGTTTACTCTGGTATTGTATGGCACTGATTGTTGCATTTTCTGAATAGTAATGCTGTGTTAACCACTGTTACCCACACTGTATTACATAAAAAATGTCTAGGAATGTCTGTATGAGACTATTTAATTATAAGATCAGATTGTACAACCAAGAGAGACTTAGACAGAAAACAACAAAGAAGTAGACAGCAATATCCAAATAGCACACTTTGATGGCATTGAAATTGTTGTATTTTTAGCAGACACAGGCATGGTTTGAATCCTGGGAGAGGTAGTAAGCTGTATCATAATCATACCTCTCATCTGTACACATTTTTTCTGAATGTCCAGATAATTGGCTAATATTTTTTGCCTGTTCCTCTGTCTCCCTGACAAATCAATGAGATGATCATAGAAATGTGATCACTAAATAATGACATACATTTGATTTTCAGACGACAAAACCTTCTGAAAATGTATATTAAAACAAATCCTGTCACTCTAGCAACTGTCCAAGTTTATGAGAGCTATATTCAAAATATGTCCCTATTTGAACCCCCATGTTGTAAAGCTTTGTCCAGAGTGTGTGCATTAAGAGATTGAGAAGTATGTGCATAATATTAACTCGGATTCTCGGAATATGTG
>NC_056726.1:1806793147-1806800647 GCF_019279795.1 Protopterus annectens | reverse complement strand
CTTCCTGACAGGAAAGGTAAAGGGACAAAGCCCACATGATATAGTCATTTATAGTAGTGGGTTGCTATGACATTGGCTATTGGAAGTACTACACAGCTGGCTGCATGCAATTAGCAAGTGAGGAACACCAATTGGTGCAGAGGCCATCACCTGATCATGAGCATTACATAAAAAAAGCCATGCTGCAACCTATTCAAACAAGCTCAATCCATGTAGCGGAGAGAGAGAGAGAGAGAGATAGAGAGAGAGGGGGAAAAAAGCAAAAACAAAAATACTACCAAAAAAAAAAAAAAAAAAAACAAGGAAGACAGCCAACTGGTTCACGGAAGAGAGCACAATAATAAAACAGGTATGAGAAACATGTTAGCATGTAACTGAATGTGGTACTTGGTCTGTAATAATAGGATAGATGATGTTGAAAGATTTATATGTGCTATCAAGACTTGGTGTAATGATGTCCTGCTGAACAACTGCTATGGACATAGCATCTGGTCCTGTGGCAGTGGGCCATACCTGCAAACTGTGCAGATCTGCACAGAATGTCAAGATTTAAGCCATCATATAGTGTTTGTTCTGTTCCTCAAAACATCTATATTAGTCTTGCAAATAGCTGAAGGTAGAAGTAATGAAGTCATGATAGACACATGAGTTTCAGGCCCCACCACCTTCAGAACAGTCATGGTAATGTGAAATGTATCATGTACAAACTTCACAGGTTTGCAATAGGCATATCTATGATCTGTCCCTATATATCCCCGCTAATGTTAGGCTTTCTCCACATGAGATGCTTTGTTTTGTAGCAAGGCAGAACAGTTCAGCTGTGGAGCAAGGAGGTTCAGAGTGTGGATCCGATGTCTGAATGCACTATATATATATATATATATATATATATATATATATATATATATATATATATATATTCCCTACTGTTGAATGACTCTGCTGCATGATATGTTTGAGAAGACATCACACATGTCTGCAGCTCAGATGGCTTAGTGGTAAATTGCTGTGACTATGGTGTGCAGGGTCACTTGCAAGGGCTGATAATTCTTCTGCTGGCCAGAACAAGGGCTGTTGGATACAGAGTGATTAGGGCACTTTTAAGCAGTTCTAAGTGGGTGCAAAATGGACAGTTATGTATGGTGTGAATTTTTTTTTGGGAACAGATTGCCTTTTTTTGTTAAGGTGAGTGTGGAATGTTGGAGAATGGCAGTAGGTATGTTTGGGGAGGTAGGATGGGTAGGAAGACAGACAAGACAGCATACAGAGGTGGTATATGACATGTGGGGGTAAACAGCTTGGATGAGGAAGGGTGTTTGGAAATTGAAAGCCCATGAACCCCCAAATGGAAACAGTGGGACTGAGGTCCCCACCCATCGGCAGTCACTTCTGCACCTTCACAACCCTGAAGGTGGCTGTGCTGGGGGATGAGCAGGAGGGGTAGGCTGACCCTCTAAATGCACCACACAGCCCTAAGGCTGGTGTAGCAGATCTCCAAACTCCCTTTGGAGCTCCCCATGCACTAGACCCTGGACCTGACTTCAGGTGACAGGATCCTGTCTGCGCCCACTTCCAGGGGGGACAAGCCCCATCCCCTGAGGTGGTTCCACCTGAAGGTACTGCAGAGCCAGCAGATGAGGAGGTCCTGGGGTGGGTCCCAGACATGCTGGGGCCTGGTGCCATGGCCAGATGAGGTGGGAGAGGTGGGTCTGCTGGGAATGGCCTTCCTAAACATGCTATTGTGTTGCAGTTTTAGAACATATGTGGGTTAGTAATAGTCAACACAATCCAGGATTAGTTATAACAGCATGCATAGATAGTCCCATTAACCCAAAACACCAGATTTGGAACAGTAGCATAGCAAACATGACATATGCATATATGGAACCACAGTGGCCAATACAATGGCTTGCAGGATACATTGATAGCAACAGGCCACCAATGATAGTGTTTCAGCATGGAACATGAATAGAAACACATTTTAATATTTGTTGAACAATAGGATATATGTCACCACAGTAGGTTTGGTTAACATACCCATTGATTTGTGTGTTTAGATTATTGTCACAGATATGGTTGGGGGAAGAGAAATGTCAATTAACAACTATTATATCCTTGCAGTTTGAGGTCCTCTGACCTTTTTCCTGTTCATGTCTTTCAGGTATGATGTCCCATGATCGTCTCCCTGCATATACACCACAGGAGAATGGTGTTATCATAAACTTCCTTGTACTATACCATGGAGCCCTCTTTGGATGCAGGGCCCATGACCTGCAGGAGAGGACCAGCCTGTGGAACGAGCTTATCCACAGGGTAAATGATGTAGACTTGCATAACCACAGTTATGAGCAGGTGCAACATCATTGCCCTGATCTCACCCACCACTCCCATCAGCATGCTGCTGCAGTTAGGAGGGACCATGTAGCCACAGGTGCAGGTCATGCCATCCAGTCCTCACTGGCACATGCTGGGGAGCTGCTTCCAAGCCTTGGGGCACCTGCCCACCAGACAAGCCAGAAACCTGAGGATAGCATTGTGGAGGTTAGTGCCGCCCACACAATGGTTGAGGAGCATGCAGATAAGGCCCCAGGGCACATTAGTAGACCACTGTTGCTTATCCATCTTCATCTGTAAAGTATCTTCATGCATATGTCAGATAACATAGTCTGTTGCTACAGTGTAGTAATGAAAAGATGTGCAAAATCTCTTGTATTATGGGTTTGTACTGTTGATGTACTGAAATGCTGCTCCCACCCTGTAACAATGCCACAGGTGTGGCTACTGACATTACATCTCTGACACAACTATGTAGGTCCTTCTGGTATACAACCGGGGCAGCAGCCTGTAGCTGGTGAGTAGGGAGTTGTTTTGTTCAGGTTTGCCAATATACTGGCCATGTTGTGGCCATGGTATTTGCCATGCACACATTTAACACACCTACCCATAATGCATGCTGTACATGTTCACTTATTGTTGCTGTTAACTGCACTGCATCACAGTGGTCACCATGGTGGCATATCTGAAGAGTATGTAAGAGTCCTGCAGTATACCTAACAACCTGTCAGTGCAAGATGTGTGGACAGATATGAACATAATGGTGGGAGAAATGGCCTACAGTAGGGACATGTTTGAAACATTAACCTTATACAGTGGCTACAACATTGTATACACCACTATTACAATGGCAACTGTTACAGATCTACACAACGGCAAATCACAATACCACATTCCACACCTTTTACAATCTTGTAATATGATCCTAACATGAGCAATGAATGTGTAATATGGAATGCTATGTTAGGACAATAAATATGGGGAATACATACCTTAACAAACACTGGAAGCATATGTGTGCACACACTCTAAATAACATATTGTTGAAGCAGCTTTTGAGGTACTGACAGCATTCACTCTTCTTGAGTACACACCTTCCATCAAGTAAAGGGCCTCAATGTCACACCAAGTAATGGTCTGCTGTCCAAGAAGTATGTCCATGACATTTGCCCACTCACCTGGAGGCAGCCGTGCCTTGCACACATCTTACAAAACATGCAATGGATCCCATATCCAAAAGGCAGCACTCAGGAGTGGGATAAGTAGCCTTACCTCACCATTGCATATACCATGGCAAACAGTGCAGATGGTCATGTATGTGACTATGAAGAATGGGACAACATTAATGTCGAAAATAAGCAGATGCCCATCCAAGACAGATAATAGCACATGTTGCAAACTGGTCATGGAGGTTGCCCAGAAACATGCAGCAACACTGAGGGACTTGCAGGAATGTCTAGCAAGTACTGTCTGTGCAGTACCTGTGTTGACAATCACCTGGAATCTGCATAAATGTGACCTATGGGTTAGGGTAATCAGATGGAAGAGTTGTTCCACAGGAAACATCATGCAGAACTCTCTACAGGTAGCATATGCATAACATCAGGTCTCCCAAAGACATGTGTTGCAATGTGTAATGGTGTACTGAGACCAGGGCTGAAACCTACAGACAGTATTAATAAAGATACATGTGGTGCACAAGCAGCACCTCACTCCACCTCAGGCCCACCATCCCCATCTTTACCTTGCTGGTGCCGGTGTACACATTTAGGTTTGCTTTTCAATAGCAGGCACTAGGCCAGTAGACATGACATTCTGAATTTGGAACACTGCCAAATGACACTCATGTGTGGCCCACAGTTGTCAAGCATCTTCAAATAATGCTGAGGATTGGGAGGGGTGACATCCTGAAACACAACAGAGAACCGAAGCATACATCCAATGCTCACTAAGAAAGACTGTATCTGAACACAGTTAAGGTCATGAATTGTGCCAGACATAACCCTGACTCCACAGCAATAGTGAAGGCACTGTGTGACCTCCAAGGGCTTTGCACATGAGCTGACCTTGGAATGCAGCAGAGTTGGGGAGATTTGTAGGGTGGAGTGACCAAATAATGGCAAGTGAAGATGTGGCATGTAGTTCACGTAACAGGTGCTGCAACAAACCATTGTGTTAAGGTTGTGCACACTTATACAACCCATATATTCTATGCATCTCAGTCAGCATCTGCACCACTAACACATTCGTTTGATACTGCATTTTATTGCACAGATCATATGTTACATAGGTGTGTGTAATGTTAATATATGCAGTATTGTGCCCCATTGCATATCATGGAAGAGGCTGGCATGTCAATAAGGGTGTGTACTTCCCTCATAGCCACAGTCATCTTTCAAGATTGCCAGTGTAATTGGATTTTATTGCTCATACATACACTGTTGATGATGAGATCTACAAATCAGAGGTCAGGCATTCACTATTGACATCTGTCCTCATATAATCCCAGGTATGTGTCAGACAAACACATATGGGCTGGCTGTGAGCAACAGAGTAAACATAACTGCCACACATATACATATTCAGCAATGGTGTGTACACTCATGAGGTATGGTGCACAGTACATCCCAGGGTGCTGAACAGCTGCACAGCAATACTGTGTACATGGGTGCAGTGTGTTCCAGGGGAAGGGGCATCACCTACTAACACAACTCATGCATCACAGAGATGCATAATGTTGATAACAAGGATTGAGTATAGCTGCAGTGCATGCTGAGTGCCATATATCATGCATGCTGACTGTTGGGTAATGAGATGTCTGTGTAATATCTTTGTGCCACCTCACCTGTAAGTGTGTGTGTGTGTGTGTGTGTGTGTGTGTGTGTGTGTGTGTGTGTGTGTGTGTGTGTGTGTGTGTGTGTGTGTGTGTACAGGCAAGCAATGATGTACAGGTCTTAAATTATGTTTTTTGTTTTCACCTCACAGGTGGCGAGGTGGGTCAGGGTCCCTCTGGCAGGCAAACTGATGTTAGTGTCCATACAGTCTATGACAATGATGATAGGTATGATGAGGCACAGGCAGGGTTGTCAGGGGCTGAATCTGTGCCATCGGTTGACATCCCACTTTTATCCACCCCATCCCCACACACAGTCACAATGCCTATACATACCCCATCACCAGTGGACATAGATGAGGGACAGTTGGCAGATGGTGGCATGGGACAGAACAGTGTGGTGACTATGGAAAGTGTTTCTGTACACAGCAGCCATAGCCGGATGACCAACAAGGTGCCACACAGGCAGATGTACAGGGGTGCTCATAGGAGGGCTGCTGGCCATCATGTCCCTGGCAGAAGTGCCGAAGCAGGTGTCACCAGACGCATGTTTCAGGCTATCACAGAGGCACAGGGACATAAGGAACATTACACCAGACAGAGTCTGACACTCCAGAGGGATACTCATTCTGCTGTACTTGACAACATCCGTGATCTTGCAGGTGCCCACCGTTATTTTGCAGAGGTCCTGGATAGATGGTTGAGTGAGATGGTGGGAATCCTTGACCGTGCAGTGTCTGTGTTAGAGCATATGGTGGGAGTAGAGCGACAGCCACGTGGATGTAGGTCAGCAACACCAACAGGTGGAGGTCTACGTGGATGTGCAACAAGTCACAGTCACTCCAGTAGTGGCAGTACCAGCACCAGTATTGCAGGGGGGGTGCTGTCCACACCACAACACAGCAGGCCATGTGCACAGGGTCCTGGCTGGTCCCAACAGGGACATGGATCCAGTGGACATTTGTCATCATCAGCCTGTAAAACCCCTGGCAGGCACCGTTCTCGTGTCCATGGCTGGACATGGTGAACTGTACACCCTGCCATGTACAGTCTGTAGCTGACAACCCCCTGTATACACATCCACCAGGCAGGCCCATAGTCTCTGGTCATGGTTCTCTTACAGAACCATTGTCTGCTTTTCTCACCCAATTTCTCAAACCACTTTTGTCTCTGGTCAGAGCAAGAATTCAGGATACCACTCAATTTTTGCAAATCATTGAGGATTGTCAACTAGAACCTCATTGGATAATGTGTACGTTGGATGTAAAATCCCTCTATACCAGTATTCCGCATTGGGCTGGGCTTCAGGCTGTTGAATATTGGCTTGCCAAAGCAGAACTGTATTCTCCGGGTTTCAATACTTTGCTTATTTGCCTTACCGAACATGTTTTGAACAAAAATGTGTTCTATTTCCAGGGTGATTGCTATTGGCAACTACAAGGTACGGCGATGGGGGCTTCTTTTGCCCCCATCTATGCAGATCTCTTCATGGCCTACCTTGAGGAATGCCTGATTTACAACCCCTTACACAATTTATATCTTGTGGAAATAGACATATGGAGAAGATATTTAGATGATTGTTGGATGGTGTGGCGTGCGGATGCGGATTATCTTCATGAGTTTCTGGAACATTTAAATAACAACATTTGGGGGATTGAATTCTCTATTACATTTCATAGAGACTATAACCTTTTTGGATGTTACAGTATATCGTAACAGTGACAACACACTCAATACAAAAATTTACCGGAAATATCCCCAGTTTAACACCTTGTTACATGCTCGCAGTATGCATCCACGCCACACCATCCGGAACATCCCTAAATCTCAATATCTGAGAATTCGGAGAATCAATTCATGTTCTCAGGATTATTCCACAGCCAAAGCCGATTTACTAACTAGATTCCTGGACCGGGGCTATTGTATTTCTGATATTGAACTAGCCAAGACCTATTCGGATAACCAAGAAAGGAAGACATTGTTGGAATATAGGGATAAGAGCAAAAACACTAATAGCTCTAAAGTTAGATTGATTACCACACTTGGCAAAAATCATCAAACTGTTAGGCAAGCGGTGAATCAAAATTGGAACATCTTATTAGCAAATGACTTTTTGAGGGGGATTTTAGATAACCAGTGTTCATTCTCATTTAGACGTGGCAAAACATTAGGCACCCTGTTTTCCCACTATAAACATAAAGAAAGTGGGGCAGCTAAATACAAACAACTTACTATAATGGGGGATGAATTATTGGGAACATTCAGATGTGGACATTGTGTATCTTGTGCTTATGTCAATCAGCTTAAACAATTTACGAGCAAAGTCTAATATG